>NC_086004.1:18927500-19231250 GCF_030014385.1 Trichomycterus rosablanca
CTCTCTCATCTTTCTAAGTAGGAGAACTTGCACAATCAGTGGCTGACTAAATACTTTTTGACCCCACTGTAACTTCAGTTGCCGAGCGCTCGGTGAGTTGTTGAGTTGTTGAGTAGTTCACACATAGTGGTTGAGAGCCGAGTTTTGATCGCCGAGTGAACACCGAGCTGGCAAATCTAACGCCAACCAGTCGGCAAGCAGAAATCAGGGTAAAAATCGTGTAGTTTGAACTAGGCATAAGATGGCATCATGTGGCAAACAGACACCTGCACTTGGTGGAAGGTTTAGTTTGTGGTGGGGCTGGGGAGTTGAATTGGCAAAGTAATTTCTTCAAATAAGTGGCACCATGTCAAACCATGGCAATGTGTATGTGGTAGGGGTTTAAATATTTGCCAGATGCATCAATAATGCATCTATGTTATTGAACTAATACATAAACAGCTACTTTTTAACAAGACAACTAACAAATACCTTTATGGACAGATAATCTAATTTCTTCCATTCAGCATTTGGCCTTAAACAATAAAAACAACAAATCAGTAGAGCTATTTCGCCAGAATGTGGCGCTATCACGGCATTGACAATACATTCTACAGTATATTAGTACGCACATTTGGAAATGTTTAATGCCTATTTCACACTACACGATTTTGGCCCTGATTTTCGCTCGCCGACTGGTCTGCGCTGGATTTGCCGGCTCGGGAGCAACTCGGTGTTTGCTCGGCGATCGAAACTCGGCTCTCACTCGCTATGTGTGAACTACTCAACGACTCGATCCGAGCGCTCAGCGACTGAAGATATATCTAGCATGTCAAATATCTGGATCTGAGTCGCCCAACTGGCAATAAGTGCTGTGTCGAACAGCCAATGAGAACGCAAGTTACGGTGTAAGGGGAAACGCAGGGGTGGAGTTGTAAAAAGGTGGGACAGGGGCTTAATGTAGTTTATATCAGAATACATCAGCATACACACACGTTTTACAGTATTTCTGATCTTATCGTTCTCTACAGAACATAACACCAACGCTGCATTGCAAAAAATATTTATTAACCTCCAACTCACTATAGAACAAACCATGCTGCTCACGTTGCCAAATCAACTCAGATTCATTTATTTTTTCTCCTTGATTTTACGATGCACATCAGCGCACAAACTTTGATCGCTCACTACTTGTTGACGTGCAAACCTTTCGTCCCTTCGTAGTTTGGGAGACCAGATAGACTCGCCTGCGATTCCAGTTGGTGATAGATGGTGTAGTGTGAAACCCCCTATCGCCGATCAGTCGTGTAGTGTGAAAGCCACATCGACTTAAAAGACTCCCGATTACAAGAGATCCAGGCGTGTAGTGTGAACTGTACAGCGACCTGACGACTTGGAAAGTCATGTAGTGTGAACTTGGCATAAGCTGTTTCAGATTTAGGGAATAACTTTTGAACAAGGCAGATGTGCAGTCCATTGATCTGTAGCTGTTATGATGCTTTGTGGTGTGAAATGCAAAAACTCCCTCTGCAGCAGTAACAACATTTTCTACCTGACGAACTATCTCTCCTTTAGCTGCAGTTTTGTGTTTTGCTGAACTAGCACCACTTTTATTGGACATGTTGCAGGTCATGCTTTCCTGACCGGGCGCATTTTTTTTAGGTCCAACAAATAGGACATGTCCGGTAAAAAGACGACGTTTGGTCACCCTACTATAACCCACTTTTTTCCACATTTTTTACTCTCAGGTCATAATGTAATGGACATACTTTCTGTAATGTGTATGTTTTCCTCCATGTTTATTTTAGCTATAAATTACTTTTTCTGACCCATAAAGACTATGTTTGTTTGTTTGTTTACTAGGATTTTAACGTCATGTTTTACACTTTGGTTACATTCATGACAGGAACGGTAGTTACTCATTACACAAGGTTCATCAGTTCACAAGGTTATATCGAACACAGTCATGGACAATTTAGTGTCTCCAATTCACTCACTTGCATATCTTTGGACGGTGGGAGGAAACCGGAGCACCTGGAGGAAACCCATGCAGACACAAGTAGAACATGCAAACTCCACACAGAAAGGACCCGGACCGTCCCACCTGGGGATCGAACCCAGGACCTTCTTGCTGTGAGGCAACAGTGCTACCCACTTAGCCACCGTGCCGCCCCATAAAGGCTAAAACACCTGTTTTCTTTTCACAGAGAAACTTCCAAAACTGAGCAGCAGGCCGTACCCCAGACCAATCACATCAGTGGAAGCAGTAAAAGCTCCTCCCACGCAGAAGGACTTCACCAGTTGGTGGAAGTGACAGATCACACACCCAGGCTTGAGCAGGAAGTAGAGGTTCAGGTCAAAGCACCCTACACAAGCGATGGAGACACAAACGGCCTTTCTCTGGAATCCAGAGCTCCGTCCAGAGCCTCGTCTGCTGTGGCTGCGCAGAGGAACGGCCTGCACCCTGAGCAGAACGGCAGTGCTGTGTATCAGAGGGGGGTCGTGTCTCGCATGGACACTGAGAAACATGTGCAGAGGAAGACTGCACTGGCTCAAGTGGAACACTGGGTCAAAGTTCAAAAAGGAGATCCTAAAAGGTGGGTTCGTGCACTGTGGAGTTTATGTAGTTGGTTCATGAATGTTTTGGAAAGCGCTCCCTCTAGTGGTGCCAGCGTATGATAGCAACAGATAAACTTACCCAGATACAAATGTATTAGGGACATCTTGCATACAAGGTGGTACTTAACGTCAATTGATTCTGGGAGTAGCATTGAGTTTAAAAGGCATTGAATTTTAAGGTATTTTTCCTCGTAAGGATGTATGGGAAACCTGTAAATGTGTTCCATGGTCCCATGGAACTGCATATATTTTAGGCTAATGTGTTGTTTTTGACACTTATACACTAAAAAAACACAAATATATTATGAAAACACTGAAATACAAATGCAAAACAGTTAAAAATCAATGTAAAAATATAAAACCTGCACTTTGATGACATTTTACCGCACTGCTCAAACCGAGTGCTTAACAAAGTGGCAGTCACACACACACATCAAATTTAAGGGAAACATCGAGTTTAAGGGTACTAGATTTTAAGTTTAGGGGACGTCGAGTTACAAGGTACCAGAGTAGTCAAATATATGTGGACACCCATCTTATTTTGTTCAAGGTGTCTAAAATCTATCTACACCTATATACAGTGTATATAAATATATATATATATATATATGTATATATACACACACACACACACACACTGATCAGCCATAACATTAAAACCACCTTGTTTCTACACTCACTGTCCATTTTATATCTGCATGCTTTGTTAGCTCCCTTTCATGCTGTTCTTTAATGGTCAGGACTCTCCCAGGTCACATGGTGGTGGTAGGTTAGTGTGTGTTGTACTGGTATGAGTGGATCAGACACAGCAGCGCTGCTGTAGTTTTTAAATACCGTGTCCACTCACTGTCCACTCTATTAGACACACCTACCTACCCAAATAATAATTGCTGTGTGGTGGTCTTGTGGGGGTCCTGGTCATTAAAGCACAGAGTAAAAGCAGGCTAAAAAAGTATGTAGAGAAACAGATGGACTACAGTCAGTAATTGCACAAAGTGCATCTATATGGCAGTGTTTCCCAACCTTTTTGGGCCACGGCACATATTTCACATTAGAAAAATCACAAGGCACACCACCAAAAAGTTGTACTGCCCTCTAGTGGAAGAGAATGTAATTGTTCTGTCTGTCACTGCACGCCGCAGTACCAATCAGGTGAAATTGGATAATCTTCCACGGCACTCCTGTTGATTTCTCACGGCACACTGGTGAAACACTGCTATATGGTAAGTGAAGCTGATATAATGGACAGTGAGTGTAGAAACAAGGGGGTGGATTTAATGTTAATGGTTGATTGGTGTGATTGGTATATATATATATAGGAGTTCACACAAACACAGTGGGCTGTGTTTGATGGAGGGAGGGTCAGATGGGTTGTTTTTCTGCTGTGAGAGTAAGGGGAATTTAGCATGACTGTCAGTATGCAATACAGCTCTGTGTGGAAACCCAGCACTGGCAGGTGATGAGAAGTGGCCGCAGATTGATCAGATCCTTGAATCGGAAATTGGAAATGACTAAATTGGTAGTTAAAAGGGAACAATTCAGGTAAAACAGGACATATACAGTGGGGAAAATAAGTATTTGATCCCCTGCTGATTTTGTAAGTTTACCCCCTTACAAAGACTTGAACAGTCTATAATTTTTATGGAAGGTTTATTTTAACAGAGCGAGACAGAATATCAACAAAAAATCCAGAAAAAAAACATTAAATAAAAGTTATAAATTAATTTGTATTTAATTAAGGGAAATAAGTATTTGATCCCCTACCAACCAGCAAGAATTCTGACCCCCACAGACTGGTTATGTGCCCATGAGGCACACAAATTAGTCCTGTCCCTGTATAAAAGACTCCTGTCACAGAATCAGTTTCTTCTATTCAAATCTCTCGACCACCATGTGCAAGACCAAAGAGCTATCAAAGGATGTCAGGGATAAGATTGTAGACCTGCACAAGGCTGGAATGGGCTACAAGACCATCAGCAAGAAGCTTGGTGAGAAAGAGACCACTGTTGGTGCGATAATTCGAAAATGGAAGAAATACAAGATCACAGTCAATCACCCTCACTCTGGAGCTCCATGCAAGATCTCACCTGGTGGGGTAAAAATGATTCTGAGAAAGGTGAGGTCAGTCCAGAATTACACGGGAGGAGCTTGTCAATGATCTCAAGGGAGCTGGGAGCAGAGAAATGCTGGATATGACCCCAAGAACACCATCCCCACCGGGCATTTCTCTGCCTCCAAACACGACGAGTGGAGTTGATGCCAAAGAGCTAAATTTTGGTCTCATCTGACCATATCACATTCTCCCAAGCTTTCTCTGAATCATTCAGGTGTTCATCGGCAAACTTCAGACGGGCCTGTACATGAGCCTTCTTGAGCAAAGGGACTTCGCAAGCACTGCAGGATCTCAATCCATTACGGCGAAGTGTGTTACTAATGGTTTTCTTGATGACTGTGCTCCCAGCTCCCTTGAGATCATTGACAAGCTCCTCCCGTGTAATTCTGGACTGACCTCACCTTTCTCAGAATCATTCTTACCCCACCAGGTGAGATCTTGCATGGAGCTCCAGAATGAGGGCGATTGACTGTGATCTTGTATTTCTTCCATTTTCGAATTATCGCGCCAACAGTGGTCTCTTTCTCACCAAGCTTCTTGCTGATGGTCTTGTAGCCCATTTCAGCCTTGTGCAGGTCTACAATCTTGTCCCTGACATCCTTTGATAGCTCTTTGGTCTTGCACATGGTGGTCGAGAGATTTGAATGGAAGAAACTGATTCTGTGACAGGAGTCTTTTATACAGGGACAGGACTAATTTGTGTGCCTCATGGGCACATAACCGGTCTGTGGGGGTCAGAATTCTTGCTGGTTGGTAGGGGATCAAATACTTATTTCCCTTAATTAAATACAAATTAATTTATAACTTTTATTTAATGTGTTTTTTCTGGATTTTTTGTTGATATTCTGTCTCTCTGTTAAAATAAACCTTCCATAAAAATTATAGACTGTTCAAGTCTTTGTAAGGGGGTAAACTTACAAAATCAGCAGGGGATCAAATACTTATTTTCCCCACTGTATATATATATATATTGTTTTGTTAAATATGCATCAGTTTTTACATTGCTTTTGATAAATAATTAATTAAAAACTTGACATTGCTAATACTTTTGGATCCTCTTTCACCATTGCAGCCAAACCTCTTTGGAGTATTCGCTTCCTAAGCGTACCCCTCCCCTCCAACCCAAGCTGATCATGACAGAATCCTACCAGTCGTTGCCAAAAACCGTCCGACGACCATCAGGCGGTTCTCCCCCTGTAACCCGCGATCTGCCCAGCGACTACAAGTACGCTCACGACCGCCTCAGTCACTTTCGCATGTCCACAGACGAGCGAATGGCTGCCAAGGAGGGCACCGTGTGGCAGCTTTACGAATGGCAGCAGAGGCAACGCTTCCGTCAAGGTGGGCCACCGGGTCCCGTTTTCACCATGCCCGACTACGTGGATGCATCATCCTTTAGGATGATGTTGGAGGTGCCACGCTCTGTATCTGTGCCCCCTTCACCTTGCGATGTTCCCTCCTCAAAGCTGGCGTCACCCCGCAGGCCCCACACTCCAGCAGACAGAGTGACAGTGCGCCCTAAGGACGAGATGCCAAGCATGGACATATCACGCTCTGCCTCACCCAGGGCAGTTTCAAAGGTAAGGTTTTTAACACGGGCAAAAATGCCAGTTGCCACTCAGCTGGGAAATATTTCCATATTGTCTTGTGTAGAGTTCAGATTTGGGGCGCTTAGGTGGCACACCGGTGAATTGCGCCAGCACGCTGACACTTGGATCCAGGGTTTGAATCCCCAGCGGTTCTATTGGCCCGGTCATGTGTGTACATTAAGACCTGATTGGCTCTGTTTGGGGGTGGCCAAGGGTTGTGTTACTGCATGTGTTGCTGTATTGCGCCAAGTGATTCTGGGCCCAACTGGACCCACTACCACCCTGACCAGGATAAAGCAGTAGTAGATCATAAAAATGAAAGTAAAAATCTATATTGCTTAAGTGATGAACAGATCTCTCAGTGATGTGGACTGGTGCTGCTAAAACCAGAATTTTTAAGACTGGGTGGCAGATGGGCAAAGCAAGACATTTTGGCACCTGTTCCAGCGCTAGTGTTTTGGGTTTGATCCTAAGCACCAGTCTTTATGCAGTCTGGGGGGTTCTTTCTTTTGTTGATATGAATCTTGGTGATGTGGTACATATATTGATCAGCCATAACATTAAAACCACCTCCTTGTTTCTACACTCACTGTCCATTTTATCAGCTCCACTTACCATATAGAAGCACTTTGTAGTACTACAATTACTGACTGTAGTCCATCTGTTTCTCTGCATTATTTGTTACCCCCCATTCATGCTGTTCTTTAATGGTCAGGACTCTCCAAGGACCACTACAGAGCAGGTATTATTTGGGTGGTGGATCATTCTCAGCACTGCAGTGACACTGACATAGTGGTGGTGTGTTAGTGTGTGTTGTGCTGGTATGAGTGGATCAGACACAGCAGCGCTGATGGAGTTTTTAAGCATCTCACTGTCCCTGCTGGACTGAAAATAGTCCACCAATCAAAAATATCCAGCCAACAGCGCCCCATGGGCAGCGTCCTGTGACCACTGATGAACTCAAACAGCACCAATAGATGAGCGATCGTCCCTGACTTTACATCTACAAGGAGGACCAACTAGGTAGGAGTGTCTAATAGAGTGGACAGTGAGTGGACAGGGTATTTAAAAACTCCAGCAGCGCTGCTGTGTCTGATCCACTCGTACCAGCACAACACACACTAACACACCACCACCATGTCAGTGTCACTGCAGTGCTGAGATCATCCACCACCCAAATAATACCTGCTCTGTAGTGATCTTGTGGGGGTCCTGACCATTAAAGAACAGGGTGAAAGCAGGCTAAAAAAGTATGTGGAGAAATAGATGGACTACATTCAGTTATTGTAGAACTGTAAAAGTGCTTCTATATGGTAAGAGGAGCTGATAAAATAAACAGTGAGAGTAGAAACAAGGAGGTGGTTTTAATGTTATGGCTGATCAGTGTATGTTAATGATAACGGTTAATCATTGACTCAATCGTCCTATACTGTAATAATCAGCCTGTTTTACCACATCTGATTTGTCAATCTGACCCATTTGTTAGCGCAACTGAACGTGATATTTTGCTTTGCTGCTTGGGATGTGTCAGTCGTACGTTATTAAGATATCTCGGTGTGAGAAGTTCACACCATCTGTCTCCCTGCTATTCTGATCTGTTGGCATAGGATTTTACACATGGTTTCACCCCATGAGAAATCACACAGTCTTCACCCCAGGGCCCACAGGTGCATATGTGTGTGGTGTGGTGTGGGAATGGGAAGGAGGGTAGGGTTGGTTGGTGAACCTTGCCTCCCTGCTGGTTCTGCTAGCAGGCTGAACATGTCTAAGCCACACCCTTCATATGAGAGAGCCCCTACCTGTAGCGAGCATTCTACTTGCTCCCCAAGCACACACTGTCGCTCTCACTTCATGCTCAGCACTAATCAAGCCGAGTGTGAACTCACTAATTATGCATCCCCCACGGAGTCACTCTGAGAAATGCCAGAGAATGAAAGAGGAAAGAAAACATCACATTTTTCTTTATGGAATAATACTTCATTTGAGTGCTTACATTTTCTAATGCCTGATTTATTTTAATATTGGAGCTCTTGGTTTTTGTTAATGTATGTTTGCTTTTTTAACTCATTCAGATTAGCCAAAACATTAGGACCACCCTCAAAAATGTGCATAGTTGCAGCCTAGCGAGTAAGGTGCTGGACTAGAAATTAAAAGGTCACTTTTGATTACTAAAACCATAATATATAGAAACATTTCCACCTGGAGCAAGTTAACGAACAAAAACTAACACATTAATTATTTATGCCTCCATACCCCCTCTGCCGGCTAAAAAGGGCAAAGCAGAAGGACAAAACTAACAGTGTGGCTCACTGCCTAACTAATTCAGCATCTGGCAGGTACTGGTCAGTGGTTCAAGCCCCACCACTGACAGGTTGCCACTGATTGGCCTTTGAGCAAGGCCCTTAACTCTCAATTCCTAAGACAATATACTGTCACAGTACTGTAAGTCGCTTTGAATAATGTAAATGCTTTGTAATGCCTGTTTCACAAGAGTGCATGCCACAAGAAGGATAGATTAAATATTAGGCTCACGGTAGTTACTAAGGGTTTAATAGTAATGAACAGACAACTGGGTTGAGTTATTTCCAAAGCAGCAAGGGTGCTTACAGGCAGCTGTAGTGAGTACCAAACGACAGTGGTCTGAGAAGGGATAAGTCACGAACCGTTGACATGTTATTGGGTGGCCAAGACTCTTGAAGACTATGATGTTTGATATGAACCAACAGAAGAGCTCAAACAGCTAAGCAGCTAGTCAAATTTTGACAACCAGTTCCCAGTTATGCACTATCCCTGTTTTGTCCACTTTCTCCATTGCAGGCTGCAGATGCGGTGTTTTTTTTTTTGTTACTCATATGTATAAGCCCATCTTATTTGTTTGTAAGTATACCCTTTTTGTTAGTGTTTTTAGCCATAGTTTGCCAACAGAGGAGCTGGCAAATCTGAGAGGAAAAAAATTATATATAGAAAAATTTTCACCTGGAGCGAATTAATGCACAGAAACTAACACATCAATTATTTGCGCCTCCGTACCCCCTCTGCTGGCTAAAAATGGCAAAGCAGAAGGACAAGACAAGACAGGACAATGTTATCTTAGTGTTTTCACTTGTCAGTGTAAATCCATCCAGATGCAGGATATGATGTGACAGGTCACTCATTACACAATATGAGTTTGTTCTATTGCTCAAGGGTCTAAGTTCTGCGCTCCCTACACCATAAATTTGCTTATTAAAGTCATAAGCTTACTTGTAAAGCTTATGACTTTAATTTGTGGTCATTTTTAGCGCGTCCAGTTTTTACCCAATTGCGTTATGCTTCCTCTCTACCAGTGCTGGTCTCCACTCCTGATTGAGGAGAGCGAGACTGACACACGCCCCCTCCGACACATGTGCAGTAGTCGACTGCATCTTTTCACCTGAACTAGGCGAGTTCATATGCGGATCAGCTTTGTGTACGGAGAGCCACACCCTGATCAGCATTATCCTTCAACTCTGTGCAGAGTCAGCGCCATCAGTCAGCCAGCAGAGGTCGTAATTGCATCACTTATGAGGTCCATATCAGGCTGTTCCCTCCCTGTATGAACAACAAGCCAATCGTTGTTCATATAGCCGCCCAGCCCAGCCCAGCCCAGCCGGATGGCAGAGCTGAGTTTAGAACTGACGAGTCAGCTTTGGTGTGCTAGTGTGGTTTACCGCTGCGCCACCTGAGCGGCTAATTTGTGGTCATTTAAAGACTGTATCTTCCAAATATTTAACAACTGTTCGTCAACAAGCTTCCACTTTTGGCACTGTTCATATTTGCTAATGTTCTGAGTTTTAATTTTGCAGTTTGTGACTAGTGCGTCTGCCGTTTTGCCTTTTTTAAAACGTACACCTACTAGGAAATGTTAAATGTTTTCTTAAAACTAATATATTTTTGCCAAAGGCTGTAAGCTCTAACCATCCGATCTCTTATTTTTTATGTCCCGTTTTAAATAAATACAAAACCCAACTATGCAGCCAGAAGTAAAACCGAGCTGTAGGAGTAGATCTGAAAAGCGTGCCATGCACCGTTTCCCTTGCTGGTAGCAAACAAATGTTATTTTAAGAAAGCAGATTGAAGATAATTTATGTGTAGTTAATTAAATCGCTTGTTGTATATGGCTCTTCTACAGGCTCTGTGATGGGCCTGGTGGAAGGTTTCTGTGTGTTAAGCAAAAATGTCAACTCCTCAAGGCCCGTGGCATCGGAAATGAAGTGCAAAATATATGCAGATGAAAAACGTGGCGAGCGAAACTTTGCGACTGACATTTACCTTACACTAGACAGCTCTAAACAAGTGAGAGCTTAGGTTTTTGTGTCGAGATCCATGTCTGTGATTTTTCTGTTTTCTCCCTACAGGCAGTCCAACTAGACAGACGATCGATGCCAACTATGGGTTACATCACACATACTGTGAGTGCACCAAGCTTACATGGAAAAACGGTGAGGATAAATTTAATTTAACCATGCTATGGGAAAAACTAATATTGGGATTGGGATATAAATATGGTTTGGACTTCTATACAGATATACACTGATCAGCCATAACATTAAAACCACCTCCTTGTTTCTACACTCAGTCTATTTTATCAGCTCCACTTACCATATAGAAGCACTTTGTAGTTCTACAATTACTGACTGTAGTCCATCTGTTTCTCTACATACTTTTTCAGCCTGCTTTCACCCTGTTCTTCAATGGTCAGGACCACCACAGAGCAGGTATTATTTAGGTAGTGGATCATTCTCAGCACTGCAGTGACACTGACATGGTGGTGGTGTGTTAGTGTGTGTTGTGCTGGTATGAGTGGATCAGACACAGCAGCGCTGCTGGAGTTTTTGAATACCGTGTCCACTCACTGTCCACTCTATTAGACACTCCTACCTAGTTGGTCCACCTTGTAGATGAAAAGACAGAGACGGTTGCTTATCTATTGCTGCTGTTTGAGTTGGTCATCTTGTAGACCTTTATCAGTGGTCACAGGACGCTGCCCACGGGGGTAGGTGGACTATTCTCAGTCCAGCAGTAACAGTGAGGTGTTTAAAAACTCTATTAGCATTGCTGTGTCTTATCCACTCATACCAGGACAACACACACTAACACACCACCACCATGTCAGTGTCACTGCAGTGCTGAGAATGATCCACCACCTAAATAATACCTGCTCTGTAGTGGTCCTGGGAGAGTCCTGACTATTGAAGAACAGCATGAAAGGGGGGTAACAAAGCATGCAGAGAAACAGATGGACTACAGTCAGTAATTGTAGAACTACAAAGTGCTTCTGTGTGGTAAGTGGAGCTGATAAAATGGACAGTGAGTGTAGAAACAAGGAGGTGGTTTTAATGTTATGGCTGATCAGTGTACAGTACAAGTGCCTAGTACTAGTAAACATTTGTTGAAAGAAGTACTGTGTTTTGAGACCCCTTCACATTTACTGCATCTGTATGATATTTATGATTATTATACACAGTGGAACCTTCATTTAACAGATTTTGGATTTAACAGACAAAATCTGGAAAACCAGTGAGACCAGTAGTTCAGTGATCATCCGCTAGCCGGTGCTTATTTCTGTGTTTACATGAGTGATAGGTTTCATTTTGCCACGCAGGAGGCTCTCTTTATTCTCGCCTTTTCCTCTGTGTTTTATGCTTCATTGAAAGTTCTTGTGCTTAGTTACGCACCAGCACTGCTCCAGTAGCCACCAGCTTTACTCAGAATTACAGATACGAGCGAATTTTTTCCAGCACCCTGCTTTCGAACGAGCAATGATTGGACTCGTTCACAGGGAGGGTGCCGGAAAGAATTCCGATGCAATTACGACTTCTGCTGGCTGATCGATGTTGCCTGCACAGAGACGAGGGATAATGGAGATCAGTGCGTGACTCCCCATGCGCAAAGCTGATCCACATATGAACTCGCTTCGTGCAGGTGAAAAGATGCAGTCGGCTACTGCACACATGTCGGAGGGGGCGTGTGTTAGTCACGGCTCTCCTCGGTCAAGAGTAAGGGTCAACATCAGTAGAGGGGAGGCGTAATGCAATCGGGTAACTGGATTGAAACTACAGTAGATTGGGAGGAAAATCCTTGTAGAGAATGTAATGTTGTACTATTCTTACGTTCTGCAGTTGTTCTCATGTTTTGTTCACTGGGTTTACTGGTTATTGGCGCTTCAATGAGTAAACCCATTACATCTACATTGCTTTGCTACAACCTGGGTTTTGTTTTCCTTTAGTTAAGACAAAAAAAAATCCCAATGACTTTAGGCTTCTCCTCTCAACACTTCACTTCCAGCATTTGAATGTGTGCCAGATAGTTCTCAGCACCTAGCTTTCATCATCTGTGCTAATCACTGATCCACTCTAGATGTGGTAGATGGAGATTAGATTAAAACTTCAAAACTGGTTTGCTACTCATTCGAGGAGCCTTATCAGTTCTAATCACTCCATTCACCTTAATTTACCATCACTATTTTGGTCAGTGAACTCGGTGCTAGAGTAAAGCCCTGCCAGTTTACTACGTGGTTTCGGTACCAGTGACCAGCGACCACATCCTGAATCGCTTTCTCTTCCTGCCGCTCTGCAGCCAGAGGAGCTGACGCTGCTCCTCTTCCAGCTCAGGAGACACCAGGCCAAGATGGCCGACGCGTTCGCTCACCTGCACGACAACGGCCTCTCAGGTCCCGGCTTGCAGGTCAGAGGGTCGAAGGTCTAGGGGTCAGAGCCTTCCTAACCCACTCAGAGTCCTTTTAACTGCATCAAGCCCTGTTTATTTGATTTGTTTTAGTTTTTAATGTATTTATTTTTTAACAAAAGCATATTTCTCAGTGTACGCCTGTGCTCTGTGGGTAGTCGTGTCATGGCCGTGTTGGTATTAGTGGTAGCTAGCATGGACGGTAGAGACGTGTCAAAGGCGTGGTTTGCTAAAATTTTGCTTGCATTGTGTTATTAAAAATGTCCTATGCATTTTGCATATTTTCTAAATTGTCTTCCATCATTTTATGTATATATTTTGTATTATTTTATAATCATTTTAAATTAAATAGTTGTTTCAAGCATGTTGCTTGTTAACCTGCCTGCATTTACAAAGTTAAATGTGAAACATTGTATTGTATTGTGTACACACCACAGTTTGGTTAAAATGGATCAGAACCCTGCATTGTGCCTTCAATAAACACAATTTCTATGTTTTTAACATTTGCATTAGAGTTGAAATCTCTGTGTGAGCTTTAACAAGAGAAACCAGACAAGAAAAATCTGCACTTGACATTGAGGGCTAGATGTACAAATGCAATACATACAAAGTTCACCTACACCGATCAGCCATAACATTAAACCACCTCCTTGTTTCTACACTCACTGTCCATTTTATCAGCTCCACTTACCATATAGGAGCACTTTGTAGTTCTACAATTACTGACTGTAGTCCATCTGTTTCTCTGCATGCTTTGTTACCCCCTGTTCATGCTGTTTTTTAATGGTCAGGACCACTACAGAGCAGGTATTATTTGGGTGGTGGATCATTCTCAGCACTGCAGTGACAATGACATGGTGGTGGTGTGTTAGTGTGTGTTGTGCTGGTATGAGTGGATACACCTCACTGTCCCTGCTGGACTGAGAATAGTCCACCAATCAAAAATATCCAGCCAACTACATAGGCAGCGTTCTGTGACCACTGATGAAGGTCAAACATCAGCAATAGATGAGCGATCGTCTCTGACTTTACATCTACACGGTGGACCAATTAGGTAGGAGTGTCTAATAGAGTGGACAGTGAGTGGACATTGTGTTTAAAAACTCCAGCAGCACTGCTGTGTCTGATCCCTTCATACCAGCACAACACACACTAACACACCACCACCACATCATTGTCACTGCAGTGCTGGGAATCATCCACCACCTAAATAATACCTGCTCTGTAGTGGTCCTGTGGGGGTCCTGACCATTAAAGAACAGGGTAAAAGCAGTCTAAAAAAGTATGTAGAGAAATAGATGGACTACAGTCAGTAATTGTAAAACTACAAAGTGCTTCTATATGGTAAGTGGAGCTGATAAAATGGACAGAGAGTGTAGAAACGAGGTGGTTTTAATGTCATGGCTGATCAGTGTATCATCACTCAAATTGTACCTTTTGCAACCGACTAATTTCCCTCTATAAGCCACTGTGATTTGGTGTACATGGTCAACCATAGAGCCAAAACATATAAATCAAGTGTGAATTGAAAATGCCTTATTGATGAGAGGTCAGAGTTTGGTTTGACCTGACAGGAAGGCTACAGTAACTCAAACAACAACTGACGGGTGGACTACAAAAGCAAAAGACCATATTGATTTCCACTTCTGTATAGAATGACCTAATGTCAACATGGACCAGATTCTCTAAGGAATGTTTTTAGAACCTTGTAGAATTTATGCCATTGAGACGTGTCTGAGTATTAATACAATGTTACTAATAGAGTGTGTTTACATTCTAATAAATAAAGGAAAAGAATCCTTCTAAATAACCTTCAGTCTAGGTGTAAAAATAAATCTGCATCTCCAGTTTAGCAGCCAAAGCAGAATCCTGCCGTCACTGCCCTAAATTGCCCTGACATTAGTAAATGAAATTCTGTGGGTTACCAAATGAAAGGTTGTGGGTTTGAATCCTAACTCGGTCATGCAGCCACTGCTAGGCCCTTAACCCTCTCGGTTCAAGGGAGAATTTCATTGAATTGAACACCTGTATTTGTATATACAGTGGTACCTTGAAACTCAACGTCAGTTAGTTCTGGGACTGGCGTTGAGTTTTAAAGGCGTTTCAAGTTTCAAGGTATTTTATCCCATAAGGATGTATGGGAAACATGTTAATGCGTTCCATGGTCCCGTGGGCTTGCATATATTTTAGGCGAATGTAAAATAATGCACTTATACACTAAAAATAACACAAATATAATATAAAAAACACTGAAATAAAAAGCTGATTCTTACAATTTCTCAGCACCCTGAGCTATAACACAAATTTAAAAATGAAACAGGATGAAAATCAAGCTAAACACAGATACATGTGGAGCTTTCAGAGTGAATATGATGGTTCTTCCACACAAATGCAGATTCGTCTCATATGCACACTTTGATGACATATTACCGCACCGCTCAAGCTGAGCGACTGTTCATTATTAATTTAGAATTAAATAAATATTTTTTAAACAACAAACTGAACATATTGAGTTTAGGAGAAACGTTGAGTTTAACAGTACAAATTTCTCGATGAAAGGAGTTGAGTTAAACTCAAAAGATTTTGAGTTTAGGGGACATTGAGTTACAACGTACCACTGTATGATAAACAAAGGTGTTCCATCTAACCTGGAATATCATTATCAATTGTAATTATAATAATAATAATATGCCACACTAACATTTATTCCCATCTTTTTTGTATTTAAGCTTTTCACGTTTAGACAACCCCTTTATGTGCCTATATTTTTATATTGCACACTGCATGTAAACTGCACATTTTGGCCTGTGCACCACTCCAAAAAAATTGGACTAAACAGGTGCAAAATCTAGCCCTAACAGGTACA
The DNA here is from genome assembly GCF_030014385.1 of Trichomycterus rosablanca. NCBI lineage: Eukaryota > Metazoa > Chordata > Actinopteri > Siluriformes > Trichomycteridae > Trichomycterus > Trichomycterus rosablanca. The sequence goes on from NC_086004.1 coordinate 18,943,372, forward strand.
TCTAGCTCTGACACAGGAAATTGTGAACAGCTGAGAAGAAAACAGTTCAATGCTATAACCCAATAAGTTGATTGCTCGTCTGCTATTGCATAATTCAGGTTAGGTTCAGTTTAGTAACCAATCAAAACAATCGACTACGAATCCAACACGTGATCTAAACACCTCATATTTAACCTTGCATGCTTTGCAGCTTCCTGCTGTCTGATCTGTCTCTATATTTCCTACTTAAAGGCAGATGATACTTACATGCAGCTAAAGAAGGACCTGGAGTATCTCGATCTAAAGGTGGGCTACTTCTTCTCATTCTAATGAGATCTCATTCTACTTCATCTTATTCTCATTCTCTTCTCTTTAGCACTTCTATCTCTATTTATTTAGCCTTGCTGGGCCAGACTTTTACCTTGACAATATTGACAACATTAAAACTGGAACAAATATTGATTAAAAACAACAACAAGCTGTTTGAATTGTCCTAAGACAGTCCATGCTTTCAGAGGGCAAAGTCCATGGGGGAACTCCCTACATAATCATCCTATGCTGCTGGCCCAACTAATTCATGGCCATGAAGATCGCGTCATGAGCCGTTTCCCGTGTATGCAATATGCAATTTTCTGTGAAATTCAAAATGTAAGGTTTGTATTAAGCGATTTAACATGTTTTACTTTAGCATTCAAGTGCCTCATGTTTATGGGTTAATTTGCACTATGAGGCAATCCTTGCAATCCTATGGCAATTCAGTTAGCAATCGGTTAGTCAAAATGTCCAAGCTAATGAATTCTAAAGCAGCTAAAAACACTATTCCAGTATATGAGTTTGGAAAAGTCCCAACCAAATCTGTGAACGCAGATTTGAGACAGAGCCTAGCATCGTCGCTGAATGTTTTAGGTTTACATTCAACCGTTAAGGTAGGCTGGGCTGAGTACTGTAGCCTCCATTTATTTTATTATTTAATTAAGCGTTTCCTAACCTTTTTTTGCAAGATATTTTCACAGACCGGCAGGGAAAGGAGGATTTAATAATATTGCTCACAAACGATGTAAAATAAGTTTTTTACGCTACAGTGAGACACTGTTCCAATAGATGTGACAATAAGACAATAACACCCAAAACAGAAGCAGTGAAAACTGCTTTTCTAGCGATCTCTAATTATTCATTCTTTCTGTGCGTCCCGGTAATAAATAGCCAACGGACCGGTACTGACCACTTAATTGATGTATGTATATTATTTAATGGCGACCGTGAAATGTGGCACTTTTCTTTAAAAATTTGTCCGCCCAGGTGGCACAGCAGGATATTCCCCTAGCACTGTCGGCTGGGCGCCATCTAGCGGGCATAACTGACAGTGCCTGCAGCAGACACATTTCTGCTAGGGTGGGATGACCGGACCATGTGGGTGGGGTCTTTAAACGCTGTGTAGGGACCCTGATTAGCAGATAGAGAGGCGCCTGTGCAGTATGCATAGGTGAAAAAGGGTTCCTCTAAGGGCTGCACATGGGTCAGAGGAGGCAGTCAGGGATCCACCAGCAGTGGAAGACAAATTTACTATGCTAAATTGGGAAAAAATGGGAGATCTGTGATTCTTGAAAAACGAGGTCATGATCAATAATGCAAATGACATTAGAAGTGCACACCAGTGCATCAAATCACTCCCAAGAGAACTGAATAAAATGGTAAGCGTATTCAAAAGCATTTACGTTCAAGACTTGGCATAAGGTTGAGACATTTCAGTTCAGCCTAAAACCAAATGTCTGACCTAGCAAGACTATTATCTATTGAGCCCACCCAACCCTCCTCTTTCTCACTACTGTAGTACAAAGCTTTCTTCTGTTTCTCAGATCTGTTCCCCAATGCCCAAAAATCATATCTGCCCTGGCATTTTATTTCTTTCAATGGACCCAAACCAAGCAAACCTGTTTCGATTTTTCAATTAAATGAGAAAATTCTATGAGCGGCTACTGTCTTCTACTTTAGTAGAGAAGAAATGTTTCCTATTGTATATGTGGATCTGGCAAATCTACTCTATACATCTTCGGGAGCTTCAATTATTTTGATCTATTTAGTTGTAACATGTAGATGTACTCAGATGTATTAATTAATCATAGAAAAAAACTTTCACAATGTTAGGAATGCAAAACGTTCTATAGAAAGACTGCCACTAATCCCAGATCACCACTCAGTGCCCAAAAAAGTAAGGGTATAAATACAAAGGATAACTTTCCGGTATGAAACATGAATGAATGCCGCGAGACGAGAGTAATGTTCTCTGTACTGCGCCGCTCCGCCGCGATCGCATTGTCGAACGAAATTGAAGGTCAGAAGTTTCAGTTGGATAGTGAAAAGCTTCATTTGAACAAATCCTCCTCATTTTTCTGCTAGTAATGACTTTGAATACCACTAACGCCTTTGCTCTTAATTGCTTTCATTCTTGTTTGCCAACATATTTGATCCCACTTCAGATTGACTGCGAAAATAGAGGTTCTTCAGCAACGCCGCCATCAAATAGAATGTTAAATAATTGTCTTTTTTTTTACCTGCAAATCCTTTACATATTTGGCACACACTAAGATGCACCAGTTTCTATTTCATTGTTAGTCAGGTCATAAACTGACCCTTTAATATTCATGCATCAGACATTTTTGCTTGGCTAAACTGTCTCAAATACTTTAATGAATACTTTGCAAATATTTTAGCTCTTTATTCTTGGCTTGGCCTACACCTCTGACTAACACATGATTGTGAAGCTCATTACTTAGAGTATTTGATCTGCATGACCTCACTTTTCATTTGTTGTTTCAGACAGAATGAAAACTATGAGCTCCTGGGTACACGGTGTCTTCAAAATAATTCAATTCAATGAGTAGGGTTTGTTTGAAAAAGAAAATGACTCGCTGTATACACTGTAAAAAATGAGGTGTTAAAATTGCTTAAAAAAATTAAGGCAGTAGTTTGCATGGAACTTTTTGAGTTGAATTAACTTTCTGTTCTATTAAGTAAATGGAACCTATCTGAGCCACTTAAAATATACTTAAATAAATTATCACAGTATAACTAAAATCACTATGTTGAGTCAACTTAAATATTTTGAGTTTGGTGTTAAGTTGAATCTACTCAGGTTTTGTAAAAAACCAAGTTGTACCAACTCATTTTTTTTAAGTTCTCCCAACATAGAAAGATCCATGCAAACTATTGCCTTACACACTTAACTACCACTCAAATAAATCAATTTCCAGACAACAAATATAGCGATTCAGCTCGCTAGCAAAACGGCATTGCCAAACTACATATGCACCTCCCATCTTCAAAGGTTGGGACAGTATGGAAATAAAAATGCAGTGTTCCTTACATTTACTTTGACTTTTATTTGATTGCAGACAGTTTGAACTCAAGATATTTCATGTTTTATCTGCTCAACTTCATTTCATTTCTTAAAATACCTTCATTCCTGCATTTCAGGCCTGGAATACATTCCAAAAAAGTTGGGACGGGGGCAATTTAGGGCTAGTAATGAGGTGAAAAAACTAAATAACTATGTGATTCCAAACAGGTGATTGTAATCATGGTTTGGTACAAAAGCAGCATCCAGGAAAGGAGTCTTTGATGAGCAAAGATGATCAGAGGATCTCCAGTTTGTCAACAAATGTGTGAGAAAATGATTGAAATGTTTAAAAACAATGTACCTCAAATAAAGATTGAAAGGGATTTGCATATTTCTCCCTCTACAGTGCATAATATCATTAAACGATTCAAGGAATCAGGAGGAATTTCATTGTGTAAAGGCCAAGGGCGCAAACTTAAGCTGAACCGCCACTCAACAGTAGCTGATATAACCACATGGGCAAGGGATTACTTTGGCAAACCTTTGTCAAGCACTACAATACAGAGTTACATGCACAAACGCCACTTAAAACTTTACTGTGCAAAAAAGAAGGCTTAATGTTAACCATGTCCAGAAGCGGCATCGACTTCTCTGGGCTCAGAGGCATCTAGGATGGACCATCACATAGTGGAAAGTGTATTGTAGTCAGATGAATCAGCATATGCTTTACTGTCCCATTTTTTTGGAATGTGTTGCAGAGTTCATTCAGTAGGGAAGCATATTCTTAAAAGGTCACACACTGTCAATGATTTAAATGCTTTCATTATTGTGTTTATATGAATACTTTGCACATGTCGGATTTAACAGGTCACTGGGCGGGACGTGCTCAAAGACAGACCTCCTCGGCCAGTAAAAATAGCCGAAAGCGACGTTGATGTAAGTGCAGTCGATGTATTTCTTTACCTCTTTCACCATCATATTACTTCATCAGATATAATCATGAAGCATCACTGCCTCGCCAGTTCCGTTTGTTTCTACTAGCTTTTTACAGACAGACATCACTAGGCAGAACATCTCAAAGAAAGAATTTAGTATTTTGTTAAAGTCATACTAAGGTATGAGAGTAAGACACTGGTAGGAATTACAGAACACTACTGTATTTTCAGCTCTTAGTATTCAAAATATGTGAGATGGGATTCTATATTGTAAGCTCTTACATTTTTCTGTTTGATTTTTGTACTCTGCATCTCTGTCACTCGCTTTTATTGTAATAGAAGGTAAATAATTGGAAATTCTTGGCTTTGCATTTTGAAACATGGTTCCAGTTTAACAATTTATAAGAATTATGCTGCTGGATTTATCTGAGTAATGAATTTTTAATTCGGTTAAAGAAACAATAAAGTGCAGTAAACTAACAACAGCTTAATAATTAATTGAACGGCATAATAAATAGTTTGGAGAATAAATCCTATCATTTTTGCGAGTGCTTTGTGTGTGTGTGTGTGTGTGTGTGTATTCATGCGTCCATGTACACACTCTAACCCAGTTTTGGAAATCTGTTTGTTTGTTCTACACAATAATGCCAATGCAACTATCTTGATGAGCTTGGGGTTATATGCTAATGACAATGTGGAAAACTTATTTTCTGAAGTTTCGATGTGTCAAAATTGATTTGCAGCTTTGTCTGGTTAGGTTTCATGTCAGTCCATTAAAAGGGAAACATTTATGTTATATTCATGTTCTATTCGTCTTTAGGTGCTTTAAATATTAGTCTAATGGTATTTTTGCAACCACATTATTGTACGTCTTTTATTTTTTCCCCCCAAACGATTTAAGTTTGTTTTTCAATTGAATTGTACAGATTATAGGTCACATTAAAGGTGGAGAAGTTCTGAAATAATTAATCTTGGTCACATTTGTTTACATTTAAAAAATTGCCATCTTAATAGGGGGATGTAGAGTTTTTCTATTTATCTTCTATGTAACTTCCAAGAATTAATTATCCTTGGCAAAATAATTCATTGTTAATATGTTATTGGTCTAGTTTTCTTTAGCTGTGTTCTTATTAATAATAAGACCCAAAAAAAGAAAAGTCTTTTTTAAGTTCTGGCCGCTTTTAATATTACAAAATGGACAACCATGACCGTTACCTTTTTATTTTCTAGGTAAAGCTGAGCAGATTATGTGAACAAGACAAAATTCTTCAGGAGCTGGAGACCCGGATACGCACACTCAAAGAGGACAAGGTCTTTTTTTGTCATTCTTTTACAAGTGTAGTGATTGATTTGAAATACATTACATTTACGGAATTAAGGAGACACGTTTAGACGAATAAATCAGATGTTTTAATATAAGGCTTTGTTTACCTCAGATGCTTTATTTATATATTTATAAAATGATACATGAGCTCTAAGATGTCCAGCATCAATATCTTGCTAACAGTAGCAACACCTAGTCAACCTTCCAAGCCAAAGCTAGCTATGTCTAAGGATCAAGGGAGCATCGTCTGATCTGGTTTTATTTTTTGGCTCGTTTGATATTGATGCTACCAGGTTACTTGCCAATTATGGACATCTTTGAGCTCATGAATACATAGAGGTCAGTTAGTGCTTTTATCCCAGTATGTCTGCCCACTAGTCTGAAGCAGCAGTTTAAAAAAAACATGCATTGGCTGGCTTTCATGTCCTGAAGCAATCGGGAACTCATATGGGAGTGTTAAGCAGTGGGTGGAAGCTATTTTAAAATCTCCAAACATTTTGGAAATCTGTTTCTGCCCTTATTTTCTTAAAACCTAGGATAAGCTAGAGTCTGTTCTGGACGTGTCCCATCAGCAGATGGAGCAGTATAGAGACCAGCCATCCCACGCTGAGAAAATCGCCTACCAGCAGAGGCTGCTGCAGGAGGACGTCGTGCACATCCGGGCTGAGATTTCCCAAGTGTCCACAGTAAGAATCACAGCAGCATGACACTTAGCAGACGCTTTTATCCAATACAATACAATATTGTACAATACTGTGACAGTACACCGACCAGGCATAACATTATGACCACTGACAGGTGAAGTGAATAACACTGATTATCTCTTCATCACGGCACCTGTTAGTGGGTGGGATATATTAGGCAGCAAGTGAACATTTTATCCTCAAAGTTGATGTGTTAGAAGCAGGAAAAATGAGTTTGACAAGGGCCAGAGCATCTCCAAAACTGCAGCTCTTGTGGTGTGTTCTCAGTCTGCAGTGGTCAGTATCTATCAAAAGTGGTCCAAGGAAGGAACAGTGGTAAACCGGCGAGAGGGTCATGGGTGGCCAAGGCTCTTTGATGCATTGTCCGTGTGGTCTGATCCAACAGACGATCTAATCTCAGATCTAATCTCAGATCGGTGTAATATACACTGTTAGTGTGACTCATAAATAGCATTGGTTAGGAAAGCACTGGGATTTTCATATACACTTTATGGCCAAAAGTATGTGGTTTTTTTATTTTTTTATTTTTTTATTTATTTTTAATGAGGTGTTGGTGTGCTTGTGTGGGAATTTGTGTCCATGCAGTTAAAAGAGCGTTAGTTAAGGTCAGGCACTGATGTTGCTTTTGATGACCTGGCTTGCATTCAACAAGCAACAAATCCCAATTCATCCCAGTAAGGTCAAGGCTTCCTGCACCCAAAACCCATCTATTATTGTCTTTATGGACCTTTAGCATTTCCAAAGTCCATCATGTTGTTTTTTTGAAAGCCAGTGTAGGATGACTTGTTCCTCACTCACTTAGTTACTTAACAACTGGGGGGGGGCAGTTGTGCTGGAGCCTGTCTCAGCTTTTATGGGCGCAAGGCACACAGTAACACCCTGGATGGGGCGCCAGTTCATTCACAGTCTCCAATTAACCTGACTGCATGTTTTTGGACTGTGGGAGGAAACCGGAGCTCCCGGAGGAAACCCACGTAGGCACGGGGAGAACATGCAAACTCCGCACAGAAAGGACCCGGACCACCCCACCTGGGGATCGAACCCAGGACCTTCTTGCTGTGAGGCGACAGTGCTACCCACCGAGCCACCGTGCCGCCCCTCAGATGCTCCTCATTTATCATTTTAGCAAGGCACAGACAAGTGTGTGAATCTAAGCCTGACTGTGTATTGTGTTTAACAGGAGATGGAGAATGCGTGGAGAGAGTACAGCAGGCTGGAAGCAGACGTAGAGAGACTGCACTCGGCACTTCAAGAGCAAATGCATCGCAGCAGCTTCTCCCAGGTATGTTAATTACACTAAAGCACCTGAAATACTCACCATGTCGACGGACATTCATACTTTAAAACAACTTAAAAAGAAAAAATACAATTCCAGAAAGGTTAGAACAATGTGTGCAATGCTAATAGGAACAAAAAAAGTGAAGAGTTGGGACATAAGCTGACTGTAGTCCATCTGTTTCTCTGCATGCTTTGTTAGCCCTTTTTTCATGCTGTTCTTCAATGGTCAGGACCCCCACAGGACCACCACAGAGCAGGTATTATTTGAGTGGTGGATCATTCTCAGCACTGCACTGACACTGACATGGTGGTGGTGTGTTAGTGTGTGTTATGCTGGTATGAGTGGATCAGACACAGCAGCGCTCATGTAGTTTTTAAACACATCACTGTCACTGCTGGACTGAGAATAGTCCACCAACCAAAAATATATCATGCCAACAGAGTGAGTGGACACAGTATTTAAAAACTCCAGCAGCATTGCTGTGTCTGATCCACTCATACCAGCACAACACACACTAACACACCACCACCATGTCAGTGTCACTGCAGTGCTGAGAATGATCCACCACCTAAATAATACCTGCTCTGTGGTGGTCCTGTGGGGGTCCTGACCATTGAAGAACAGGGTGAAAGCAGGCTAAAAATGTATGTAGAGAAACAGACATACTACAGGCAGTAATTGTAGAACTACAAAGTGCTTCTATATGGTAAGTGGAGCTGATAAAATGGACAGTGAGTGTAGAAACAATGAGGTGGTTTTATATGTTCGGTTATTTTCTGTTTGGCTCTTTTAAAACCATCTTCTATTATATCTCGGCATATTCTGTTTTATTGTATTAAACTCTATTTTATTTGACTGTATTACACTGATTGTGTTTAATCTATAGCAGGAGAAAGTCCAGCTGAGAAAAGAGCTTTGGCGGATTGAAGACGTGATGGCAGGACTGAGCTCAAGCAAAGCCAACTACAAAGTGACCGTCAACTCTGTTCAGAACCCAGGTGAGCGCGGGTCAGCACCCGCCATCGCCCCCACGCATCAGAGTCGCACTCGAGGTACCGAAACCATCTCTGCCATATATTATAACATGGTGCCATAATGCACTTGTGTTCACGGTATGTGTGTGTATGTGTGTGTCAGAGAGGAAACTTGTGCCTTCGGCGTTGTCTCCATCTGTGCCTTCTCTTTCGGTCGAGGAGCCGACGGCTCAGTCGAGTCCTCAGCTCAGCCCTTTGCACCAGAATGTTCAGTCTTTTCACCTTGCCCAAACTCACAGCAAGCCTAAAAAGGTAAGAAACCTTTAGTTTTTAACACTTTTTCTGTGTTTGATCACATCTTTGTCTTTGATACCCCCTTATTTTTGCTCACACTTGTGCACAACTACACTGGCGCACATCACTGGGTCTGTTTACAGATTCTATAATGCAAATAATTTATATTTAAAATATGATACATTTTATGACCAAAGGTGATAAACCCCATTAAACCCTGTTTGGATGAATTGTAATATTAAATGTGGTTTATCATCCAACACCAGTGCCTGACTTCACAAATACTCTTTTGACTAACTGGGCACAAATTCCCTTGGGCACGAAAACCTTCTCAGAGTTGAGGTTGTAATAGCTGCAAAGAGGGCAGCTTAACATTAATGCTTATGGTTTTGGAATTGGGTGTTGAAAAAGTGCATGGCCAAACTTTTGAATAATTAGTGCATATGAAATATTATAAAGGAAATATCTAAACAAATAATAATGAGTCCTAAATCACTTCTTCTAGACTGAAGAGGATGCTCCACCGAGACCTCCCCTTCCCCACCTCTACAGTCCAGAGGAACAGCCTCCAGCTGTCCCACCCCTTCCCAAAGAAACCTCTGTCATCCGTCACACTTCTGTCCGTGGCCTCAAACGCCAATCCGATGAGCGCAAACGGGATCGAGAGATCGGATATTACACCAATGGTGACAACAAGGTCAGTAGAGAAAGATGAAGCAGGATAACATGTACCTTCTGAAAGCAATTTTTAATAACTGTGAAACATTTTCTCTTGGAATACAGGTAGAACTGCGGACGTTCCTCAGTGAACCTGAACTGCTCGGAGTCACAGGACAAATGAGTGGTCTGGGCCAAGATGGAGGCTACCAGACCTTACCAAGCAGAGGTAAATAAGCTGAGCCAAGCATGAGCATAAATAACAATTACATTTTAATTAGATTGAGAAATCTGTCACAGGCGGTTCAGTGCCTTGTGACAGCAGAACCAGGTTGAACCCCGCACCTGCAATGTTGAAGGGTTGAACCCAGTTGCAGAATACTCCATCTGTGGCTAAAAACCTCAAAAGTCAAAAGGGGGGAAATAATTAAGGACTGAATAAATGAACTAAATAATAAGAGTAATGTAGCTTGTGAAGTACAAAATGAACGCAAGCAACAGAGCAAAGCCGGACTCGATAGCAGAAAATAGAGTTGACCGCCGTATTAGAGCAGAAACACTGAACTCTACACAACTGGAGAAGCAATAAAAACAAGAGTGCTGGGTGTCAACTGCACCAGCTACTCGATCCACCAGTGAGTTAGAACCCAAATACTTACCAGAGAACCAAAAGAGGAAACCAGCAGCAAAAAACACCCAAAAAAGCTGCCACTTCACCACTGGACACAACTCGAGTCCGGGATGAGAGTCCTATAACAGTTATACCCACAAATGCCAACTAAAAGAAGACAAGAAGGCTGCCGTGCCCACTGGCTGAGTTCCAGAAAAGTAGAATAAGGGAATGCTGGCAAAATACCAGAGGGAGAAATCTGGCAGGTCATCAGGTCCAACCTTCATCCCAGTATGTTAACCAAATGAACCACAAACAGAACCAAACAAACTGACACATGGGAAATCAGAAAATCAGGCAGGAAAAACCAAGGACCTTATAGACAAAACAAGTAACAACTGATTAGGTGCAGAGAATGCTTTTGAAGTACAATTTAAAGAGAACAGGGGGGGGGGGTACAGTTGTGTACAGTTGTGTACAGTTGCTTGAACTGTTAACTTTATTGATGCTGTTGTGATTTTCTTTAGGTTTGGCAAGCTCTTCCACCAGAATCAATCAATCCACAACCATCTCGTCATATGTCACCCTCAGAAGAGGAGCCAACTCGTCCAGTACGAAGGTACAACTCCAAATTATCACCTTCTGTGTTTATGATAGACACACAAAAAAAAAAAGATAGCTGGTTGAGGTATATTTTGTAGGGCTCAGATATGTGGGGCTGATTAGATGCAGTACAAAATTGAATACAGATTGTACCTGAGAGGTACAATGAAAAGGTCTTATTCATCTATTTGTTAGTGCATTTTAATTGCAGATTTAGTGTTTATATGCACTCAGCACTCATACTGAATTCCTTAGTTACATGATAGTACATGCATGTATGGTGACAACGTTACCATCACAACGAGAAGCTCAATTAAATAATATGAAACCAGTTTTGGACCAGTAAGCTTTATCAAAATATTTCCTATATTTTTGTTTTACTATTTATTAACTGCATTTGAACTACAGTCAGTAATTGTAGAACTACAAAGTGCTTCTATATGGTAAGTGGTGGTGATAAAATGGACAGTGAGTGTAGAAACATGAGGTGGTTTTAATGTTATGGCTGATCGGTGTATTAAATCATTCTGTCTTTCTTTCTTCCTTCATTTGTTGCTTTTTTCTTCTTTACACACATTTTACTAGGTAGGTGAAAACGGGTCAATTTTTGGCATTGTTAATTATCATCATTGTTTTAAATCTAATGCATCAGCCACAGGAAGCCAGTGGATGGAGAGTTTGTACTCTATGTCTTTATTATTAATACTAGATCAAAAAATATCTGCTACCCTTGCATTGTCACATGACGTCAATGTTGTAGAATATGATCTTCTGAAACCTTCATGTCGCTCTATAACGAATCATTATTTTGACCCACTGTCTTACCCTTTACATGCTATCCAACCCTTTAAATGCTAACATGTTTTTCTGTGTCTCCTTTGTTGACCAGGAGAGACCAAAGAGTGCCTTGGAGCGCCTGTACTCGTCCGAATCATTGCCACAGCAGCGAGGCCGCATGAGTGCCGAAGAGCAGCTGGAGAGGATGAAGCGCCACCAGAAGGCTCTGGTGCGCGAGCGCAAGCGAACCCTCAGCCAGGGAGAGCGCCAGGCCTCTTCGTCCCACGCTCCTTCCTCTTTCTCGCGGCCAGTGTCTGCAGACTTGGGATCAGTACGTTAGAGCACAGCCCATGTCACACATGCTTCCGGTTGTAGAGGCATAAAGCACATAAAGCAGATTAACACTTTTAGATTTAGTGCAGCTTTATGGTGATAACACTGGGTGCCAAATTACATACTTCTGTACTCAATAGTATGTGGTGAGCAGTTTGTGAATTACTGAAGGCTACCGCAGGTGAGTGGGTGGTTTGGAAAGTGAGAAGGAAAATGTGGTGAGAGAGAACATATTGGCTGTGGTCCAATCTGAAACGATCAAACCTACAGCCATTTGTAAGGTCCTTCCAATCTAAAGTCTTCACTTCAAAGGTTCCTTTGCAGTCATTTTGGAGGGGAATTACTGATGTACAAGTCCTGGGAGTTTGAAGGCTGTGTACACCAGGGAATTACTGATGTATAAAGCCTTCAAACTCCCAAGATTCCCCAAAAACAGCACAGTTACTTATACATGCAATTTAAGGAATACACATTCTGCCTGTTATTTTCATTCTACTTTTAGAGTGAGAGCCTAAATGTTCTTGAAAGGTCTTTGAAGCGGTAAGTACTGAATTGACTGCAGCCAGTACATATTATAGGGTTAAAAATGTAAGGACCAACAAAGATGGACTTTGATAGTTGGAAGTTTGCAGTGTTTTTTCTATACACAGAATGAAACCAGAAAATAAGTGCCTTGCTTCTTACGGTGCCAATCTGCAGAATTGTAAACTATGCAAATATGCTTGTGTTATATATTTAAATCATAATACTGACGATTGTACAAGTACACTGTTATATAATGTCATTTCTGCCTTTATTTGTTGATATTTGGGATGAATGAATCACATTTGGATGCTTTTAGTGACCTGTGGGATGGGGGAGGCTCAGTGTGATTAAAGATGCTTTAAAATTATGAGCATCAAAAACAGTGGCACTGTGAATACTATTGGTTTTTTTCTATTACAGAAGTTAAAGGGCAACCAGAGAAAAACGATTTCTATTATGGATGCAAATATGTATTTTTTTTTTTTTTTTTTACAGACGTCATTAGTACATGGTTAACCGATAACTGACAAGAATATAGTATTACATAAAAATATAAAACACGTGGGCCGCTTAAGTGGCGCAGCAGTAAAACACGCTAGCACACCAGAGCTGGAATTTCAAATACATCACATCCAATCTCAACTCTGCCATCTGGCTAGGCTGGGCGGCTGCATGAACAACGATTGGCTGTTGTTAATAGGGTAGAACAAGCCGGATAGGGACTCCTCATAACTGAGCGAATTATGACCTCTGGTGGCTGGTCTACACAGAGTCGAGGAATAATGCTGATCAGGATGTGGCTCTCCGTGCACTAAGCTGATCGGCATACGAACTCGCCTCGTGCAGGTGAAAAGACGTGTCGCAGGGGCTGTGTGACAGTTTCGTTCTCCTCAATCGGGGCGGGGGTCAGCTCCAGTAGAAAGGAAGCATGACGCAATTGGTTATAAATTGGACACGCTAAAATCGGGAGAAAAAGGAGGAAAATGCATTAAAAAAGAAAAAATTATATAAAACATCTAACTAAGCTTAGGCACTTGAGTGGCACAGCGTTTATAACATGTTTATAATACATGTTCATAATACGAGTGTTCTTTAAAAAGTTTCCACACTTTTTTAAGCTCTATTTATTACAAAATTGTAAAACAAATGACATCACTTTTTTACAGTCACCTTCCGAAGCATTTTTCCCAGCGTCGTACCCACTTTTTAATTCCATCAGCTGTTTTTGGTTGAGCGTGTAGCCACTGATGCACATCATCATCACATCATCACATGAAAATCTTCTTCTCCTTAAAGCTTCTTTGAACGGTCCAAAAAGGTGGAAATCAGATGGCACTAAATCCGGACTTTAAGCTCTCTCTCAGTCTCTCAGACACGACCAGTTACTTCTCCTCCCACCCTCACTGTTTCCAACGAAAATATAAAGTGTGGAAACTTTTTGAAGATCCCTTGTAATAGTAATGCATAATAGAACATGTGCCAAGATGTTTCAAATCAACACTTGTTAGCTCTGTTTTAATTGGATTTAAGCATCAGCTGTTGGAAAAAGGCATTTTTAACTGACAGCATTAATGGAACAACGACTTTAGGTGTCGCTCATCGGTTAACCAGTTATTCACTGACAGCCCTAATTTATACTCAGTCCTCTGCAGGTCATGTGAATTGGCTCAGCTAATAGCTTTTGCTGTTGCTTTTTACAGTTTGTGATTTTATGACCCATGATTGTTTGTTTCTGTCTATTTATAACCTGTCAAAATGCAATCTTTCAATAGTGTCTATTACAGTATTTACTAAAGAACGTAAGAAGAGTTATTTAGGTTGCAAAAATGCTGGAGTGTTCATCTAATAAACGTGCTCACTTAGCCTCTGTGACTGCAACGCTAACATAATGCTGTGGAAAGGGCTAAACGTAATGAGAGGTCCAGTTAACGTGAACTCACTAATTCCAAGCTCTCAGACCTCTAGCAATGCATCACCCCGCTACAGTGTAACACAACTATAATGTAACCACAAAACGTGAGTAGCTGCTTCTGCCAAGGCATTGTTGTGCTTACTTCACGCAAAAAGCTTCTCATTTTACACCTCATTTTTTTGTTTGCAACATTTATTAAAAATATTGACTTTAGAGTCACTTGTAAGAAGAAATCAAACGTTGCATGTGTTTTGTGACCTGCATGCAATAACACGACTCATTTCCCTCCTTACTAATCCTTTTTTTTTTATTCACATAAACATTCAGCTATATTCAAATCACAGGCCATGTTTTAAATGTCTTGATCATATTTTTTTTTATTATTATTGTATTTGGGTTTTCATGTGTTGCACAATGAATGGACAGGATGACGCATGGTATGAAGAAGAGATGGCTTTATGTGTAAATGTGCACTTGTATGCCATCCATAAATATGTATAGTGGTGTGCTATACATATTCAGTGTCATCAGTTTTTCATCACGTTTGTAGTGATAATATACGGGGGCCCTTAGGGGTCATTAACGAGAAAAAATATGCGAAAAGCAAAATCTGTACCCATGGTTTAGTAATCCGTACTATCAGATTATAAACTGTACCCATGGTTTAGTAATCCATACTCAGTTTATAAACTGTACCCACGGATTTTTAAACTGTACCCACGGTTTAGTAATCCGTACTCTCAGTTTGTAAACTGTACCCACAGTTTAGTAATCCGTACTCTCAGTTTATAAACTGTACCCACGGGTTTGTAAACTGTACCCACAGATTTGTAATCCATACTCTCAGTTTATAATCTGTACCCACGGATTTGTAAACTGTACCCACGGTTTAGTAATCCATACTCTCAGTTTATAAATTGTATCCATGGGTTTGCAAACTGTACCCACGGTTTAGTAATCCATACTCTCAGTTTATAAACTGTACCCATGGTTTAGTAATCTGTACTCTCAGTTTATAAACTGTACCCATGGTTTAGTAATCCGTACTCTCAGTTTATAATCTGTACCCATGGTTTAGTAATCCGTACTCTTGGTTTATAAACTGTACCCATGGTTTAGTAATCCGTACTCTCGGTTTATAAACTGTACCCATGGTTTAGTAATCCGTACTCTTGGTTTATAAACTGTACCCATGGTTTAGTAATCCGTACTCTTGGTTTATAAACTGTACCCATGGTTTAGTAATCCGTACTCTTGGTTTATAAACTGTACCCATGGTTTAGTAATCCGTACTCTCAGTTTATAAACTGTACCCATGGTTTAGTAATCCGTACTCTCAGTTTATAAACTGTACCCATGGGTTTGTAATCTGTACACACGGATTTGTAAAATGTACACACAGATTTGTAAAATGTGGGTACAGTTTACAAAACTGTGGGTACAGTTACAAATCCATGGGTACAGTTTACAAATCCGTGGGTACAGTTTACAAATCCGTTGGTACAGTTTATAAACCAAGAGTACGAATTACTAAACTGTGGGTACAAATTTTGCTCTTCACATATTTTTTCTCGTTAGTGACCCCTAAGGGGCTCCATAGTAATAAGATCTAATTGTTATATAATGTTAAACAGATCCTCTGTTGCACAACTTTGCCCTCATTATTATGTAGATGTCTGCATGGAAATAAATAAACACTTGGCTTATAAATACACATGGTGTTTCTTTTTTATTGCCAAATAGTTCATTAATATACAGTATATTTGTGCTATATTTTATGCATGATAAGATTTTATTTTATCCAGTAAGCACAATAATGCCTGGGATTCAAGTAATTCAATCATGATGGTTAGGCATCCGTGTGGTTCGTTGTAGCAGTGATGCATCTTCTGGTTTGCTAGCTTGTGTATTAGTTCGATCACGAGCCAGAACAACACAGATCTGTTTTTAAGGACTTGTGGCTTATAACAGATTACGATGTTTGTGCTTTCTTATTTACTTAACACATTTAAGGGATCCAGAAAAAGAGATTATAAACTCAGTGAGGAAGTGATGATACTAGCAGTTTGGCCATTTATGCACAATGTACACACGCTTCTTGCTGCACTCAAGGTTTTGCTCTTAAAGCTCTGAGACAAGAGCGTGTTGTTTAAATTGTTTCCCTAAAAGGAGCGACTCGGTGCATCTGTGTTTAGGCATTCTGTCTGTTTATTAAACTATTTGTTCTAATAATGCAGGGGTATACAAGCACCTGGCTTGCATGAGAATGCCTTGCTTTCAGTGTGTATTCAAATTAAACCTAAGTGTACAAGAGTGTACTCTACTTAGTTTCAACCTTATTCACTCTGAAAAAGCTGATTTGATCTGGGTTTTTTTACATTTAGACTTGTATTTGATAAAATAACACATTTTATGATAATATATAAGGCATATGAGTGAATTAAATGCGTGCAAATGTGTCTTTGTGTTTGTGTGTACCCTAAGTGGAGACGCGAGCAGGAGTTTGATATGCAGCTGCTGGACCGTGCCCTACAGGGTGAGGAAAGGCCGCCTGAGCGCAAGGAAAGACAGCGCTCGCATTCAGACGAGTGGCTCACCCTGCACTCAAACTCTTCCCGAGAGCGTGATCTTGAGCCTCTTGATTATCAGCTGGACCTCAGCAGAGAGGTAACACTCTACCTGTACCTTCTCTGACCACATTTCTAGCCAGAACACAGCATTTCACTGAATGGGTGCCATTTGCGTGTAGTAACTTGATGAAATTAAACTTCATTTTTCAATGTTCATCTGGTCCTTAAGATCTGGCTCTGTGTCCATTGATCTATTCTTAAAGAAAGATTTTAATGGCTTTGCATCTGTATGTGAACCTGATTGGAATGTGGCCTTCTAATCAGGTTCACATTGCCAGAGGTTAAATTTAAGTGATGTTTAGATTCAACAGGTCTGGTAGTAGTAGCTAAGGGACAGTTACATTTTCACATAGGCCAAGTAGAGCTGAACACTTACTCACTTTCTTAACCGCTTATCCAATCAAGGTTGTGGGATGGGGGGGGTTGTATGTAACATACATACAACCTATGTTATTCACCTATAAGGCAATTCAGTGTCTCCAATTAACCTGACTGCATGCTTTTGGACTCTGGGAGGAAATCGGAGCTCCCGGAGGAAACCCACGCAGGCACGGGGAGAACATGCAAACTCCATACAGAAAGGAGGCGACAGTGCTACCCACCGAGCCATCGTGCCGCCCTAGAGCTGAACAGCATTATGTAAAAAATTTTGTTCATGTGTGTTAAATTGGTCTAATATTAAAAGTAGTTTGACGATCTGAATTGTGGGACAAATATAAAATATTAAAGAAATTGAAAAGGGGCAAATACTCTTCTACAGTACTATATGTTTGATTTAACAGTGACAATAGTAAATTGTTTAATAAATAAATAATTAACAAATGTGACATTTACTTATATGATTTTTATTCTTCTTGTACAGCTGTCTATGCCCGAGAAGGTGGCCATCCCAGAGCGTTATTTAGAATTTGAGCTTGAGGAGCCACTCAGTCCTCAGGAGATGGAGGCACGCTACCAGAAAGTGGAGCGCATTAAGAACATTCTGGCCAAGTCAAGGTATACATCTATCTGCTTTTGATAAAAAACCAAGTACTTTGTTGTTTATTGTGTTTTATGAATACTTTAAAAGTAAATAAAAATGGCTTTCACAAGTAGCTACGTAAATAGAGATTTAGGTGCATGGGGGCATGACTGCATCACGTCCCAAATCACTCTATTAGATTTAAATCTGGTGATTGGGAATGTCATTGCACTCATTAATCAAAGTGCACTGAACTCATCAACAAGGCTTTTTGGTCTGCAGAAATTGAGAAATTCCGCTTAGGTAAGCCTGTGCCCACGTTGGGCCACCTAATATCACAGTCTGTCTTGGTATTGACTCTGGTCATGGTAATTCACACAGTTTACCATCCCATAATAGCTACTTTTAGCACGAGAGCTCACCATGTCACAAAACACAAGTCATCTCAGCTTGTTTTATAACATGACAACTTTACTGGCCTGCTTAGTCACCAGATCTGGACCAAAATCTTGGTTTCCAAGACCTCATAGTGTTCATTTCACAAAGCAAAAAGGGTCCCACCTAGCATTTGTATAATGTTTCAAAACATTAATTGTGGCATGATTGCAAAACAAAGCAGCTCGAAAAGTAACACTAGAAAAAACCCTTAGTCCATAAATGAAGCATTTTTGAAATGCCAAGACTTTTGGTGGCACTGTGATGACAAGACGGTCTCGGCTTTTGTCGCCCAAATCGCTGATCTCTCATTACCTTGCATTGACATGGCAGCTTCATCATCACTTGTGGGATTTTCTAAACTTGAGCTAGTATCCACAGAGCATATAGAAAAAACATGTTGACCAGAAATCAGATGCCCTCCCACACACCCAGTTCCCACCAAAAATCTTTACGGCCATTTGCTTTATCACATGGCATTGCTGTCGGTGTGAACGCAGGGTAATACTTAAGCCTCGAGCTCTTTATTTCTGACACAGTTGGCTGTGTCTTAGGAAGGGAAAATCGTTTCATTGCTGTCACCATGTCGACTTTTCCGAGGCACCAGCACGAGTAGTGGCGGATTGACATGGGGCATAGCGTGCCTGGCTGGTGTAAAGAATCCGGCATTTACACACATGCAGGAGGAGGCAGCTGCTACACTGCTGCTTCCGTCAGCCAGCGTGTGGTTGGTGCATGTATCCAAGGAATTGTAATGGGGATTATGTTAGGTGGTATGACACTAGCACCTTACTCTTTTTATATCTCTGCTGCTATAAAAACCCTACACTGCTAACTGTATATCAGAATATGTTTTATACCCCATTTATCATTTACTCAGTACCATGTACTGGCCAACACTACTCCCTCCCCAATTCCTTTAGAGTAGAAATGTCTTCTGTATTTATTGTAGGTCTTTGTATTTATTGTACCCTGGTCCTGGAGGAACGTTGTTTCATTTCAGTATGTACTTGTATATAGCTGAAATGACAATAAGACCTCTTGAATGTAACACTTGAATGTACATAAAGATAGGTGTAAAGTTGTTTTTTGGTAAGTGAACAGTTTTAAGGTGGCCAAAATAGATGGTCAAGAGATCCCTCAGACTGGCAGAACATAAAACAACTCGTGGTACAATCCAGCTCAGCACTGAATGTCTGCGTATGTGTTATAGTGTACAGAATATGCCTGGAGGCACAACCCTGGATAAGCCGGTGCTGTCGGACATGGACTCGGCTCTCCAGGATCAAGAGAGGATCATCACCATGTCGTACGCTCTGGCCTCCGAGGCCTCGCTCAAGAGCAAGCAGGTGGCAGGTAAATAACCTCTCCCACCCCTCTGTAGATCTGCACTAATATATACTCCCTCTCCACTCGCGAGAAGTGTCCACTTGTGTTCGTGTACCGCGTTTCCAACACGCACATGTGATGTTCACGCACTGCTTTTTGACATTTCTGATTAATGATAGAAGTTCTTGCTGCAGCCATACATATGGAGCACTCAGACAGCAGTACTTAGCTGAAGTGTGCTTACCCAAACCAGTCAACTCCATATTGTTGATGTATGATTTTCACATCTGCACAAGTCTCCCGTAAAGCACCGCCTAGAGATTCAGCCTTAAATAAGTCACTAACACTTGGATTATGACATAGATAGATAGTTATCCATGGTGGAAAATGAGTAAAAAGGATTGTTGAGAAAGTTTAGGAACTTTAAAAGCACATGGTCAAGTAATTCCACGAAGATTTTGATCCTAGTCTTATTTGATTTCATTTTCATTAACCTCTTTATCCTGTTCAAGGGTGGGTGGTCCGGTTTAACAAGAAAGCCCTGGGTGTAAGGCAGAAATACACTGGACAGGGCACCAATCCATTGCAGGGCTTTAGCCACCCCCAACAGATATAACCAATCATGTCTGTGTAGACTCTAGGCTGTCCAATAGCACCACTGAGATTCAAACACAGAGATCTCTTTGGTGGTGCTTACATAATAGCCTGCTGTGCCATTTTTTTTATAAAATAAAATATATGGATCAGAGCAATGAAATTTAAATTTCTGATTTATCACAAAAGTGAGTACACCCCTCACATTTCTGCAAATATTTCATTATATCTTTTCATGGGACAACACTATAGACATGAAACTTGGATAGAAATTAGAGTAGTCAGTGTACAGCTTGTATAGCAGTGTAGATTTACTGTCTTCTGAAAATAACTCAACACACAGCCATTAATGTCTAAATAGCTGGCAACATAAGTGAGTACACCCCACAGTGAACATGTCCAAATTGTGCCCAAATGTGTCGTTGTCCCTCCCTGGTGTCATGTGTCAAGGTCCCAGGTGTAAATGGGGAGCAGGGCTGTTAAATTTGGTGTTTTGGGTACAATTCTCTCATACTGGCCACTGGATATTCAACATGGCACCTCATGGCAAAGAACTCTCTGAGGATGTGAGAAATAGAATTGTTGCTCTCCACAAAGATGGCCTGGGCTATAAGAAGATTGCTAACACCCTGAAACTGAGCTACAGCATGGTGGCCAAGGTCATACAGCGGTTTTCCAGGACAGGTTCCACTCGGAACAGGCTTCGCCAGGGTCGACCAAAGAAGTTGAGTCCACGTGTTCGGCGTCATATCCAGAGGTTGGCTTTAAAAAATAGACACATGAGTGCTGCCAGCATTGCTGCAGAGGTTGAAGACGTGGGAGGTCAGCCTGTCAGTGCTCAGACCATACGCCGCACACTGCATCAACTCGGTCTGCATGGTCGTCATCCCAGAAGGAAGCTGACGCACAAGAAAGCCCGCAAACAGTTTGCTGAAGACAAGCAGTCCAAGAACATGGATTACTGGAATGCCCTGTGGTCTGACGAGACCAAGATAAACTTGTTTGGCTCAGATGGTGTCCAGCATGTGTGGCGGCGCCCTGGTGAGAAGTACCAAGACAACTGTATCTTGCCTACAGTCAAGCATGGTGGTGGTAGCATCATGGTCTTGGGCTGCATGAGTGTTGCTGGCACTGGGGAGCTGCAGTTCATTGAGGGAAACATGAATTCCAACATGTACTGTGACATTCTGAAACAGAGCATGATCCCCTCCCTTCGAAAACTGGGCCTCATGGCAGTTTTCCAACAGGATAACGACCCCAAACACAACCTCCAAGATGACAACTGCCTTGCTGAGGAAGCTGAAGGTAAAGGTGATGGACTAAACCCAACTGAGCACCTGTGGCGCATCCTCAAGTGGAAGGTGGAGGAGTTCAAGGTGTCTAACATCCACCAGCTCCGTGATGTCATCATGGAGGAGTGGAAGAGGATTCCAGTAGCAACCTGTGCAGCTCTGGTGAATTCCATGCCCAGGAGGGTTAAGGCAGTGCTGGATAATAATGGTGGTCACACAAAATATTGACACTTTGGGCACAATTTGGACATGTTCACTGTGGGGTGTACTCACTTATGTTGCCAGCCATTTAGACATTAATGGCTGTGTGTTGAGTTATTTTCAGAAGACAGTAAATCTACACTGCTATACAAGCTGTACACTGACTACTCTAAGTTATATCCAAGTTTTAGTTCTATAGTGTTGTCCCATGAAAAGATATAATAAAATATTTGCAGAAATGTGAGGGGTGTACTCACTTTTGTGATACACTGTATATATATATATATATATATATATATATATATATATATATATATATATATATATATATATATGTTTATGCATTTTCTCCCCTTTTTCCCGATTGCGTCACGCTTCCTCTACACTAATGCTGACCCCCACTCTGATTTGAGGAGGACGAAGCTAACCCACGGCCCTCCAACACATGGGCAGCAGCTGTATGCATTTTGTCACCCACACTAGGAAAGTGCATATATGCGAATCAGCCTTGTGTACGGAGAAACTCACCCTGATCTGCACTCTTTCCCCTCCCCTGTGCAGGCACCATCAATCAGCCAGCAGAGGTTGTAGTGAATCGGTTACGAGGAGTCCCTATCCGGCTTAATACCCCACCCATACATGAACAATAGACCAATCGTTGTTCATGTGGCTGCTCAGCCCGGCCGGATGGCTGAGCTGAGATTCGATACGATGTATTCGAAATCCCAGCTCTAGTGCGCTAGTGTGTGTTTTTACTGCTGCGCCACCTGAGCAGCCCCCAAAGTCGCTTTTAACAGTGCATCAAAAAGTACTTATAGGGGTGCAAAAAATATTTACAGGGGTGTTTATACTGTTTTGTAAAAAATAATGACCTGGTAGCGGAGCAAAGATTCAAACCGGGATGTTCAGAACCTTGGCGTCGGTGTGCTAGCGGAATATCCCGCTGCGCCACATGGGCTCCGGTAACGGAACTTTTGGCCATCATGACACAACTGTTGCCTCCAGGGCAGTCTTTTTGACAGCATGCTGTTTTATTGCCGTTCCTGGTCTGTTCTGGGTTTTCTTTTTGGTTTTTTTATCACGGGCGTTCAGATTAAGCTTGCACCCTTGGCCTTTACGCACTGATTCCTTGAATGGTTTAATGATATTTTGCACTGTAGAGGGAGAAATATGCAAATCCCTTCCAATCTTTCTTTGAGGTACATTGTTTTTAAACATTTTAATAATTTTCTCACATATTTGTTGACAAACTGGAGATCCTCTGATCATCTTTGCTCATCAAAGACTTTTGTACCAAACCATGATTACAATCACCTGTTGACATCACTTGTTTAAAATCGCATCATTATGTAAATGTAAGGAACACTGCATTTTTATTTTATTTGCCACAACTTTATTTGTCCCAACTTTTTCTGATTTGGGGTTGTGTTTATCCTGAGGGATATTATTGAAAGTGGAGGTATTGAAAGTAACTACATTTTGAACACAGGCACTGTGTTAATATTATGAAATATTATTATTAATATTATGAAAGCTTTCATGATTTTCTTATTCTTAGTGTAGTTTCATTGAGCACAGTGTCCTGTGTGTTGATTAACTGTGCGTCAATACTCAACTAAACGTATTACTAACACTCCTCTGTCTTCGCCTTTACTCCTCTATAGCTCCTCCACAGGTTAACAGTCCTACCATGCTCCCTCTACCTCCACCACCTCCCCCTCTCCCCCCTTCTACCTCTTTTCCCATCGTCTCCCCTTCTCAACCACCTCCTCCTCCTCCCCTAAGCAATGGAATTCACTACACCTTTGTCTAATAAGAGCAAACAAAAGTAAGAACTAATCCGCTAACTGTTTTGGCATGCTTCAACACTTCTGCTAATTGTTCCCCTAGCGTGCTTGTGTTGGCACTTCATGCCGTGCGCGCTGCATGATTGTTCTGCGAACTGCACGAGAAGCCTGAGGTGCCCCCGATTCAGCCAGCTGCCTCCACATCTAGAGCAAGAGAAGTGTGTGAATTGTCTGCAAATTGGCTTTTGTGAGGTCTAAACAAACGCCGCCGTTTGTAAATTGTGCGTAATTAACAAAGAGCTGCGGGCACCTTGCGTTTCCACGCCTTGTTCTCGTTGTTCTCACAGCTGCACTGCCAAACACCAGTTGCTTTGCCATCTGTAGTCTTCCAAGAACAAGCATGCTGAAACACAGATATGAGCAATTATCTTATAGAGATAATGCTGTTTCATTTACATGAGCATGACTTGCCCATGCTAGCTCCAGACTAGCAAAAATTCTCTGAATGTCTTGAGTGATTTATGCTTTGTCAAAAGTTCCTTTAAAAGTCCTATAAAGAATGTTGGAAAGCCTGTGATGGTCATATTTTAGAGCACTAGGACGTTCTCATCCAACTAAAGGGTGGTATAGGAGGCAGAAATAAGATAAAGCTATGCAGGCTGCACATATGCATTAGTGTATTAGTGTGAAGAAATGGTAGAAGTACACCTGAAGTACTATAACTTCCTATAATACCTATAACTTAGGGTGCATTCACATTAGAAGCGGCAAAACCGCATTGTGTCGGCTGTGTCGTTGTTTCCTATGGAGTGTGGCACTTCCCTGAGCGGCACGCACCTTGCACTTTTGTCGATTTTTGTCACGATTTTTGCACTTGTTGCACCGCTCAAACTGATTGTACTTTGACCCAGTTTGCCACTGACCTTTTCAAAGCGCCTCTAATAAGACAAACTGTTTGATATTGATATGACATGGTAAAAGCGACTCAGGCCGTACTAACAACGCTCAACGTGAACAAAGCTTAATGTGACTTATTGTACGAGGGTTTTTCAAAACGTTTATACCCTTTTTCCGATGCATTTTTACAGCATCATACCAACTTTATAATGCCATAAGCAAAAAATGTTTTTAGTTGAGCGGATAGCCACTGATCCACCGCTGCTTTCACATCATCATCACATGAAAATGTTCTTCCCCTTAAAGCTTCTTTGAGCGGTCCAAAAAGGTGGAAATCAGATGGCGCTAAATCTAGACTATAAGCTCTCACTCAGTCTCTCAGACACCCACCCAGACTACTCCACCCACTCTCACCATTTTAACAAAAAATATAAGTGTGGAAACTATTTGAAGATCCCTCGTATTCAAACAATGACAGAGGAATTCAGTAAGTGGAAAGAACTTATGAGCAGTAATAATTAACAGAGGTTTAGTGTTCCTATGTCGTTCTTTTAGTACATTAAACCACATTAAGCTTTTTTTCAAAACAATCAGCGTTTTAGGCTCTCTCGGAAAAGCTGATTCTCACAAGTTCTCAGCACCCCGAGCTATAACACAAGTTTAAAAGTGAAACAGTGTGAAAATATAGCTGAACACTGATACATGTGGATGCTTTCAAAGTGGATTTCATGGTTATTCCACACAAATGTACAGTACATTCGTCTCATATTTGCACGTTGAAGCCAAGCACTGAGCAAAGCGGCAATTTGCGCCAAGGCTCACGGTGAGCAGGCTTCTCATGTGAATGCGCCCCTAATATAAAGCGGTGATGTCGGACACCAGCTTAAAAGTTTTTTTTTTTTTTTAGATTAAGCAGTAAAACGTTAACATTGCTCTGGCTAATAAAATTGTAATAAGGTGAATAAACATAGCAAGTTTATTAATTTTTAAAAATTAGAATTAGGGTTTGAGAGTAAGTTCTGGAAAAATATGTAATGCCAACAGAACTGAGTTTGTTTTAACAAGTCATCTATTTTTGTTTTAGTGTAAAATCAAACAATTGATAATTCTCCTTACAAACAAGATTGTATTAGGGGTATTTATTAGGGATTTAAGTGGCACTAAAAGTCATGCGAAGAGCTTTCTATATTTAAATAAAGAAACTGAATAAAATGAAATTCGAAATTGCATGGCATGTGCGGTCAACACGCTCAACTTCATCTGTGTCGTGAAGTTTGTGTTTGTTTTTCTGTCTTTCCTGCAGTTTTAGTTTTTAACTCTTTTAACTCAAACTCTTTCCACTATAACATGCTGCACAGGACAAAGGAGGGTGGACAATGTTTACCTGTCAACTACATAATAAGGTATCATTCACTTCAGGCTACAGAGTCTGTGGTTTGCATTGGATTCTTTGGCTTGTTCATACACTGATAAGCCATAACATTAAAACCACCTCCTTGTTTCTACACTTACTGTCCATTTTATCAGTCCCACTTACATACAGAAGCACTATGTAGTTCTACAATTACTGACTGTAGTCCATTTGTCTCACTGCATGCTTTGTTAGCCCCCTTTTCATGCTGTTCTTCAATGGTCAGGACTCACTACAGAGTAGGTATTATTTAGGTGGTGGATCATTCTCAGCACTGCAGTGACACTGACATGGTGGTGGTGTGTTAGTGCTGGTTGTGCTGGTATGAGTGGATCAGACACAGCTGCGCTGCTGGAGTTTTTAAATACCATGTCCACTCACTGTCAGTCCACTGTGGACTGTTGGTCCACCTTGTAGATGTAAAGTCAGAGACGATCGCTCATCTGTTGCTGCTGTTTGAGTTGCATCTTCTAGACCTTCATCAGTGGTCACAGGACGCTGCCCACGGGGCTAGGTGTTTTTGGTTGGTGGACTATTCTCAGTCCAGCAGTGACAGTGAGGTGTTTATAAACTTTATCAGCATTGTGTGTCTGATCCACTCATACCAGCACAACACACACTAACACAAAACCACCATGTCAGTGTCACTGCAGTGCTGAGAATGATCCACCACCTAAATAATACCTGCTCTGTGGTGGTCCTGTGGGGGTCCTGACCATTGAAGAACAGCATGAAATGGGGCTAACAAAGCATGCAGAGAAACAGATGGACTACAGTCAGTAATTGTAGAACTACAAAGTGATACGCTGATAAAATTGACAGTGAGTGTAGAAACAAGGAGGTGGTTTTAATGTTATGGCTGATGGAATTCTACTTCCAGTCGGTTCTTGAGCTGGCAAAAGACACTTCATTTATTAGTGGTACAAAGACTTCAGTGTTGTTTAGACTTTATTTGAATTCAGATCTCAATTACTGTAATTGTTTTGTCTGATTCCTTGTGCTTAACTCCCTCCGCAAATCTGTTCTCTTTTCCAGCCAAAGCCGCGTCGGGTCACTGAGGTGCTATCCCACTTGCTCCCTGCAGTCGTAAAGGCAGACAAAGTACAGACCGTCCATCCCTGTCCGTCGTCTGCGTTTTTTCTTTCACAAGACCTTAGCGTGCTTTCGGACTGGCGTTTGTATCAGTGGACGAAACAAACATCGCAGAAGAGACATTTTGCTCCGGAAACTGCACATCCGTCCTAATGCTAATCGAGCGATAGAAAACTTACTTCACCTGTTTTGCACTTTTGACATACACTGCATCGTAGAGCAAATACAGAAATGTTATTTTAATCATCCAGGCTTTTCAAGATGCTATTGATGACAGAGAGAAGAGAGAAGTATTATGCATAGAGAAGATCAGTACAGATGTAGGATCATATTTTTGTTGACTGAGATGCTATTCTTACACCAAATCACTTGAAATGTTATTTTTGTGTATCTACCACTGCCACTTTCCTGTTAGCTTGCTAAATGTGCTTTATTTTTCGCCGACACTGATCAGGAGGAAGGAATCTAACGTTTAACAATATTTTCAGACAATTTGTGGGAAGACCATGGCATACTTTTTTGTAATGAAAGAAAATGTAAATATTAAAGATATTAACAAATGATTTGTGTTAATCATTTATCTGTTTCTGGCTAACCAAATCAGCCATAACATTAAATCCTCCTCATTGTTTCTACACTCCCTGTTTCTCTGCATGCTTTGTTAGCCCACTTTCATGCTGTTCTTCAACGGTCAGGACCCCCACAGGACCACTACAGAGCAGGTATTATTTGGGTGGTGGATCATTCTCAGCACTGCAGTGACACTGACATGGTGGTGGTGTGTTAGTGTGTGTTGTGCTGGTATGAGTGGATCAGACACAGCAATGCTGATGGAGTTTTTAAACACCTCACTGTCACTGCTGGACTGAGAATAGTCCACCAACCAAAAATATCCAGCCAACTGCACCCCGTGGGCAGCGTCCAGTGACCACTGATGAAGGTCTAGAAGATGATTGATCATCTCTGACTTTACATCTACAAGGTGGACCAACTAGATAGGAGTGTCTAATAGAATGGACAGCGAGTGGACACGGTGTTTAAAAACTCCAGCAGCGCTGCTGTGTCTGATCCACTCATACCAACACAACACACACTAACACACCACCACCATGTCATTGTCACTGTAGTGCTGAGAATGATCCACCACCTAAATAATACCTGCTCTGTGGTGGTCCTGACCATTGAAGAACAGGGTGAAAGCAGGCTAAAAAAGTATGTAGAGAAGCAGATGGACTACAGTCAGTAATTGTATAACTACAAAGTGCTTCTATATGGTAAGTGGAGCTGATAAAATGGACAGTGAGTGTAGAAACAATGAGGTGGTGTTAATGTTATGGCTGATCAGTGTATTTAGCAAAAGGTATTTAAAATGGATTCATGTGCTCTCCTTTGGACAGAATGAAAGATTATTTAGCACCACCTTTATTGATACTGGAATTAAACAGAATTAAAGGAGTTAACAACTCTTTCTACCCTAGGCTTTGTAAAACATCAATTTTTCTAGCGTTTTGCCTTGCTTTAGATGAAAGAAAGCGCTGAGAAGAGAAAACCTTCATTTCAAAATTCCTTTGCGGTTATCTTTAGTTCTTGAGACACAATAACTGTTTTTTTACGGTGCCCGGAAAGGACAAATGGTAAGTAGAAACAAAATATGCACTCATCATGGTTCCAAGGATTCTCTTTGATGTGTTTTATTGATTGCTTTGACCTCTTTACATGGATAGCTTAGAAGAATTCAGTATTACTTGGCTTAGGTCGTATTTACAAAGGTAAACACAAATAAAAAAGGCTGTGAAGTAAATAGAAGTTTTGCCCTCACCTTTTTGGTTCGAAAGGCTCTCAGTTTAAAAAGGAATTAAGACTTTAATTCTGCCGTCTCTTTACCTACCGCCGCGAAGGCTTATAGTATCCGCGACGTCCTTGGAAATTGGCTCTACAGAACCTATGGATTTAAATCTTCAATTCAGACTTGTGGTCTGCATGTTTTTCTGCCTGACATTGTGTTCTTTGCATTGAGGGCTATAGAAAATCAATACAGCACACCAGGCTTATCAGAACATTTTCCTGTCACCATTGTTACAGTGACAGAGTTCATTACCTGGTGGACAGTCAGTGTCAGTAGGAGTCCTTCACTGGGAGTTGAGGAACTGTTTCATCTGATGTCTTTATCAGTGTTTACAGGCTCCTCTTTGCTGCCTCTTGTTTTTTAAAAGCACCTGGTGGCTCGGTGGGTAGCACTGTCGCCTCACAGCAAGAAGGTCCTGGGTTCGATCCCCAGGGTCCTTTCTGTGTGGAGTTTGCATGTTCTCCCTGTGTCTGCGTGGGTTTCCTCCGGGTGCTCCGGTTTCCTCCCACAGTCCAGACATGCAAATGAGGTGAATTGGAGATACTAAATTGTCCATGACTGTGTTCGATATGACCTTGTGAACTGAAGAACCTTTTGTAATGAGTAACTACCGTTCCTGTCATGAATGTAACCAAAGTGTAAAACATGACGTTAAAATCCCAATAAACCAACAAACAAACAAAAGCACCTGTGAGACACGGTACAGCTCCCACTCCTCAGCAGAGCTGGAGTTGCCACATATCACCGTCTTTGATTTGGAGAAGGTAGAGGCGGACTTCTGTATGATGTGTGTAAACCTAGTGGGCATGAAAGTCGCATCGCATCCCGACCACGGTTTTAATTATTTGGCAATAAACTGCTTGTTTTTTTTGCCTCCTCCTGCAGAAAACCACCCAAGACCATCAACAGAGAATCGCAGTATAGCTGTCTATCAATGTTTGGCTGCTTGTTCATATAAATTTGTTATTCCATGCTCCACAACTTCAAAGAGAATGCGAAAAGGCCTATTATGCTAATTCCTCCCTGTTCTGATAAATGTGTCTAATGCATTCATTTTTTTTTCACAGAATGATTCGCTCAGATTCAAGGATGTGAGCTCTCATGAAACGTATACAAGCGACTTAGTGCTTTGTGCCTAGGCAGTGTAAACCAAGAAGTCAGTGACATTGAGGAGCAGATATTGTCTTTGTTCTTAGTCGTCACAAATGCTATTGTATTCATGAGTTTATTCAAGTTCTTTCTGAATAGGCATTGAGGCGAAAGAAAATGTCTTTGAAAGTAAAGTGGGGGGTTGTTGCGTTTCAATTTTGAATGCTGTCAGTGTCCTTCATCTGAGCCAAAGAATGTCGCCTTGAAAAAATTGGAAAGGTGCTGTTTCATTTATTCATTGCTTTGATTAGGGAATAACTTCAGAATTGTGCAAAATAGCCACAATTGATTAATCATTTGCCAAACTTACCATCAAATTTACAGTTGTCAAGACATTAGGTAACATGGGCTTTTTCCCTTTAATTTTCCAAACTTGTATTACATTACCCTAAAACATGAACTCTTACTGAGTGACCCCTCTAGCTCCATGTTCATAAACTTATTTACATTGCAGTGACACTGACATGGTGGTGGTGTGTTAGTGTGTGTTGTGCTGGTATGAGTGGATCAGACACAGCAGCACTGCTGGAGTTTTTAAATACTGTGTCCACGCACTGTCAACTCTATTAGACACTCATACCTAATTGGTCCACCTTGTAGATGTAAAGTCAGAGACGATCGCTTATCTATTGCTGCTGTTTGAGCTGTTCATCGGGGCGCTGTTGGCTGGATATTTTTGGTTGGTGGACTATTCTCAGTCCAGCAGTGACAGTGAGGTATTTTAAAACTCAATCAGTGCTGCTGTGTCTTATCCACTCATACCAGCACAACACACACTAACACACCACCACCATGTGAGTGTCACTGCAGTGCTAAGAATGATCCACCACCCAAATAAAACCTGCTTTGTAGTGTTCCCGGGAGCCCTGACCATTGAAGAACAGCATGAAAGGGGGTTAATAAAGCATGCAGAGAAACAGATGGACTACCGTCAGTAATTGTAGAACTGCTTCTATATGGTAAGTGGAGCTGATCAAATGGACAGTGAGTGTAGAAACAAGGAGGTAGTTTTAATGTTATGGCTGATCAGTATATATATATTACTAAAATCATGGATTGAAAGAATATTGGGGGTTTACCATCTATAGTCTATAACATTATGCAACGATTTTGAAAATCTCGAGAATATTCTGTGTGCGAAGGCAAGGCTAAAACCAATTGAATTCCTATGACCTTCATTTATATAGACAGCACTGCAAAACTGACAAGCTCCTTTAATAAATATAACCAAGTCTGCTGGGAAATATTTGTCAGTAAACAGTTCGAGTATCAACGACATTGAAAAACACTGCTGATCTCTATTGGGCTTAAGCTCATCTGAGATGGACTGGTGCAGAATAAAAATCCAAAGTCCATCTTGCAGATTGCTGATGAAAATACACTTTGTGTTCTCTGGAATTAAGAAAAAATAGATTCCCGATTGTTACCAATGCAATGCAAAGTTAAAAAGCCAGCGTGTGTTATGGTATGGGAGTGTGAAGATGTACATCTGTGAAGGCATTAAAGGGGCAAACCATACCGGTATTAACGCATCTCACAGTTTTTTCTTCTGTATACATTTTTCTCCCCTTTTTAGCTCATCCAATTGCCCGATTGCATCATGCTTCCTCTCCACCAATGCCAATCCCTGCTTTGATTGAGGAGAACGAAGCTGACCCACGCCCCCTCCGACACGTGGGCAGCATGCCATATGCATCTTATCACCTACACTTTGACGAGTGCAATGCAGCTCAGTGTTGTGTACAGAGAACCCTGAGAGCACTCTTTTCTCATCTCTGTGCAGGTGCCATTAATCAGCCAGCAGAGGTCGTAATTGCACCAGTCATGAGAGACAGACCCCATCCGGCTTAGTCCCACCCATATCTGAATAACAGGCCAATCGTTGTTTATGTGGCCGCTCAGCCTTAGCTGGCAGGCAGAGCTGAGACTCGATACGATGTATTCGAGATCCAGCTCTGGTTCCAGCGTGTTTTTACCACTGCGCCACCTGAGCGGCCGCATCTCACAGTTTTTATAAACTTGATACGATAATACAATGATATGGGTTACGGGTTCAGAACAAGTGCTGTTTAAATAAATGTGTTGTAGATATTTTATTTAAAGAAATACAATTGCTTTGTGTAAAGGCACTGTCTTTTCTTCTCATTTTAAAACTACAGGGATCATTTGAGAATGAATTTACCTAACAGAGGCAGAAAGATCTAACAAAGCTGCTGTTAATAAAAAATGTATGCTCTTTTATCTTTTATTTATTTCATTTAATATGAAAGCTAAGTTTGCATTATTTACAAGCTCCACTTTGCAACCTTCATTGTAAAAGTAGACAGAATCCATCAGATTCCTCTGTGAACTGCTCTAAATTCTTTTGATATTGCAAAAAGGTTTTTATTATTAAATTTATATTTACCAAAATGTAAAAAATGTGCTTATTTGACCAGAGGTATTAAAACTATTATATGACTGAAGCCTAAACCAGCAAAGATTGAAACATTACATTAAAGGGAAGTGATAGAAATGATAAAGAGCTTAACCTGTTGGGGGGAAAAAGCTTAATTCATGGAAACAACAGGACACTTTCATGCACCATTGATGCCGGCATTTACAACAGCTCACTGAGAGTGTAAAGAAGATGTGAAATGCCCTTGAGGCCATCATTTCATCTAACAGTCCATTTAACTTGGGAAAGCCTTTCTGTGGCACCTTTCAGATTGCATCAAGGCAAAAGTGAAAGGAACAGAGAGAGAAAACATAAGGGCTCAGCGGGTTAAAAACAAAACACATTAAATATGCTTTTTTTCTCACTGTATATTACCTGTAAATTATTAATAAGACTGACCTGGGTGAATTGAAGCTAAAGATATCAGGCATGACATTATGACCACCTTCTTAATATTGTTTGGTTCCCCTTTCACTGCCAAAACAGCCCTGACTCGTCGAGGCATGGACTCCACTAGACCCATGAAGGTGTGCTATGGCACCACGAAGTTAGCAGCAGATCCCTTAACTCCTGTAAGAGGTGGGGCCTCCATGGATCTGACTTGTTTGTCCAGCACATCTCACAGATGCTCGATTAGATTGAGATCTGGGGAATTTGGAGGCCAAGTCAACACCTTAAACTCGTTGTTGTGCTCCTCAAACCATTCCTGAATCATTTTGTGGCAGGGTGTATTATCCTGCTGAAAGAGGTCACAGCCATCAGGGAAGGCCGTTTCCACGAAAGGGTGTACATGGTCTGCAACAATGTTTAGGTAACATCCACATGGATGGCAGGACCCAAGGTTTCCCAGCAGACATTGCAAAAAGCATCACGCTGCCTCTGTCGGCTTGCCTTCTTTCCATAGTGCATCCTGGTGCCATGTGTTCCCCAGGTAAGCGACGCACACGCACCCGGCCAGCCACGTGATGTAAAAGAAAACGTGATTCATCAGACCAGGCCACCTTCTTTCGTTGCTCTTCCAGTTCCGGTGCTCACGTGCCCATTGTTGGCGCTTTCGATGGTGTACAGGGGTCAGCATGGGCACCCTGACTAGTCTGCGGCTATGCAGCCCAATACGCAACAAACTGTGATGCACTGTGTATTCTGACACCTTTCTATCAGAACCAGCATTAACTTCTTCAGCAATTTGAGCTACAGTAACTCAGCCTTCGCTCCTCGACGTGCATCAGTGAGCCTTGGCTGCCCATGACCCTGTCGCGAATTTATCACTGTTCCTTCCTTGGACCACTTTTGATAGATACTGACCACTGCAAGAGCTGCAGTTTTGGAGATGCTCTGACCCAGTCGTCTAGCCATCACAATTTGGCCCTTGTCAAACTCGCTAAAATCGTTATGCTTGCCTATTTTTCATGCTTCTAACACATCAACTTTAAGGATAAAATGTTCACTTGCTGCCTAATATATCCCACCCACTAACAGGTGCCGTGATGAAGAGATAATCAGTGTTACTCACTTCACCTGTCAGTGGTCATAATGTTATGCCTGGTCGGTGTATATGCAAATGGTAAAATGCAACATTGTTCTTAAACTGGTTAATTTTTCACTCATGCTTTTTTAATGGTAAATGTTGACCAGTGTTGCAGTTCAGTTTATAGAAATCAGTGTCCTGATATGTACGAATGATATGTTTAATGATTTATACAAATAAATGTTTTAGATGTGGGAGGTCTCATCATCATGTTACTAGAAACATACTTAATTAAATCATTTTTGGTTATGTTATCCTGAAAATTGACTTTTAATTAAGAACACACTGTCCCATTTTGCAAGTCCAGCTGGAAATGGAATTCAAGTTATAATTAGGTGGCTGGCTTACTAAAGCCCCTTTCATACATGCATGTTTACCTTTGTAATTACAGGTTATTTATTTGTTTATTTTTTGTGTGTGTGGAAGAAATTAAAAGACCTGAAATGCAGAATAAACCAACATGATCACCAGGTCTTTGACAGATAAGTACAGTGGTTTATGCGTCAACTAAAGCAAATTATTATTATAATACAATATACAATACAAACAGTGTCTCCTTACTTTAGAAAACCACAAAACTTCTAATAACGTAACATAACAGACACTGTAATGGTAATTGTTTCAGACACTGAACACACATTTTCTAAACTACCTCAAAGTTACTCTGCTAATATCTAATTATTCTAATTATTAGAACTTGTCATGTGAAACTAATGTTGATCAGAGGAAATATATTTGCAAACCAGCCCCGGTTCTGGACTGCGTTTAATGTTTGCAGTGAGAAAATCTGGGGGTGGCAATGTCCACTCCACCGCCCCCATAGCACCGGCCCTGCATGTTTTACTTTAGTTTCGCCCTAAGCCAGATTCGAACCTAGGGTGGAAAAATATGCGAGATGCGCTCTGCCCTCTACACTACTCAAACAGCAGTGTATTAAACACATTGTAATGCTGATATAACCTGCGCACACACGGCATTACTAAGACTAAAAGTGAAAATCTATGCTCCCCCCCCCCCCCCCAAGCCCCACCCTAGCGCCGGCCCTGTTGCAAACATAAATGATCAAGAAATAAAATGCACTGGCAACAGCTCAGCAAGGGGTCATGATGATGAATCATTTATTAGTGAATTAGCAGTGAATCATTTTAATTATTGACTGTGTAAGCTGATTAAATTAATAAATTTATATTTTTTAGAATTTAAATTACATTTCACCAGATGTATGTAAAAATCACTCTACATCATGTTGTTTGTAGGGCATAATGCCATGTCATTATTGGTACAGATTGCTCAGTGTATACTGTCTCATCCACAAATATTGCCGCCTCTGAACAATAAAAAAATAGGCTGATAGAAGCACTTTGTAGTTCTACAATTACTGACTGTAGTCCATGTGTTTCTCTACATAACTTTTTAGCCTGCTTTCACTCTGTTCTTTAATGGTCAGGACCCCCACAGGACCAGCACAGAGCAGGTATTATTTGGGTGGTGGATCATTCTAAGCACTGCAGTGACACTTGGTGGTGGTGTGTTAGTGTGTGTTGTGCTGGTATGGGTGGATCAGATACAGCAGCGCTGCTGGAGTTTTAAAATATCGTGTCCACTCACTGTCAACTCTATTAGACACTCCTACCTAGTTGGTCCACCTTGTAGATGTAAAGTTCATCAGTGGTCACAGGACGCTGCCCACGGTGTGCTGTTGGCTGGATATATTTTTGGTTGTTGTTGGACTATTCTCAGTCCAGCAGTGACAGTGAGGTGTTTAAAAACTCCATCAGCGCTGCTGTGTCTTATCCACTCATACCAGCACAACACACACTAACACACCACCACCATGTCAGTGTCACTGCAGTGCTGAGAATGATACACCACCCAAATAATTCCTACTCTGTGGTGGTCCTGTGGGGGTCCTGACCACTAAAGAACAGCATGAAAGGAGGCTAACAAAGCATGCAGAGAAACAGATGGACTACAGTCAGTAATTGCAGAACCACAAAGTGCTTCTATATGGTAAGTGGAGCTGATAAAATGGACAGTGAGTGTAGAAACAAGGAGGTGGTTTTAATGTTAAGGCTTAATGTATGTGTGCCATTTTTGACTTTTTTTGGTTGTTGAGATGCACAAATCCAGAAATAGCTAAACAACCAAATGCATTATCAGTGCAATAATATCAAATTGAAAGCAACTGAAGATAGAATGTATGTCAATATTGACTGCACACAGTCAGTAGAGTAAGGACGGTAGTTTGAGTGCCCAAATAAGGTTCAAGGATCACAGCTGGGAAATTGCAGTTATTAGTTGGTTCTTGGGGACTTCCTAACTACAACGAGAAACAACCCAAATAGCCAGAAGTTGTTTGGCTGCATGAAGAAAGCCTCTGTTGGTCTGTTCTAACTGTTTCAGCAACAGTTAGCCAGTTGTTAGAGGAAATTTTCTGTGGTCAGGTCAGACCAAATTGAAGTATTTTGGAAACAAACCTCAGGTGGGTTTGGTGCAGGCACAAAAATAGCCATTCAGTAAAATACTCCATTCTAACTGTGAAGCATGGTGATGGATTTACGTTGTAAGGCTATTTTCCTCCAAATGCTCCAGATAAACAGTTGAGATACATGGTATCATGACCTCTATCAAGTACCAGCAGATATTAAATTAAAAACTAGGGGCGCCACGGTGGCGCAGCGGGACATTCCACTAGCATACCAGCGCCGAGATTCTGAACAGCGGGCACAATACGCAGACACAAAATTGGCCACCGTGTATGCTGACCAGACTAACTGGATGGAGTCTTCAAACACTGTGCAAGGACCTGGTTAGCAGATAGAGGTGTCTGTGCAGAAGCACGGGCGTAAAGAAGGGGTCCGCCAGGGGGGGTGGGCGCAAAGAAGGGCACGTGAACAGCAAATATACCCTTTTCAAACGCAATCAGGGATCCACAGCAGCGGAAGACAAATTGACTATCCTAAATTAGGAGAAAAAGAGAGAAAAAAAAACTAGGTGTCTTTGCCGGAGACAGTTCCTCCAGTAGGACAATGATCCTAGTAACAATTTGAAATAAAAATAAACATAAAAATTGTTGGGCTACATAATCAAGGTTTTGCCATGACATCCCAGTTCTTAGACATAAACCCTGAACTGATAAGGAGAATTCACATGGGAATCTGAAGTATCTGCACAGAGAAGTGGTCCCAGATCTCTGGAACACCAGAGCTGACATTTCAAACTCGTTGGTTTTAAACTCAGCTCTGCCATCTGGCTGGGCTGGGCTGGGCTGGGCAGGCTACATGAACAACGATTGACTGTTGTTCATACAGGGTGGGAGCTGGACAGGGACTCTAATAACTGAGGCAATCATGACCTCTGCTGACTGATTGATGCCATCTGCACAGAATCGAAGAAAAATGCGTTGATCAGTTTGTGTGTCTCTGTACGCAAAGCTGATCTGCATATGAACTCGCCTAGTGCAGGTGAAAGGATGCAGTCGGCTACTGCACACTTGTCGGAGGGGGATGGTGTCAGTCTTGCTCTCCTCAACCTAAGGAGACTAAGGAATTAATATAGGGAATCCAGACTTCTGTCATATTATACCAAAGTAGGTGTGTGTCCTGTCACAACTTTTTTGGAACATGATTCAGGCATTTAACAGCATTTCACATACTGTCCTAACATTTCTGGAATTTAGGTTTGTATATCTAAAATGATACTTAAACTCCAGCCATCACATCTGTATGGCAAACTGCTGTGCAGGCTGCTTCAACTTCAAACAGCATGCTAGTTTTCACCATTATTATTTCATTTCAAAAATTAAATATGCTACACACGTGTCCCTCCCACGTTGTTCTTATCTATAATTAAAATGTTTATAAAGTCTCTAAATCGACACAAAGTGTCTTAATGAATTGTTTTTTCCAACCACTGACATCCTCATCCTGTTTTCCTGCCACATAATAGGCTGCAGTTTGTCATTTTCTCTCCTTTTTATGAGCACTCTTAGCAATGCTAGAAATGCTCAACGGAATTAAGAGCCCGCCGCCGAGTGAATTGAATAAAGACTTACTTGAAGGGGTGAGAGGTAAAATGAATTTGACAAAAATGTCTTTTTCACACACAATAAGTGGATTATATTCTTTCGTATTCTTATATTCGTGAAAATATGAATTTGTATTTTTGTAAAGGGCTTCAAGGTAGCTTTATTTAATGTGCAGAGTCAAATATTCTTTGTACTTTTTTAAGAATAGGTCTTAAAAAATGAAAAAACTAATTCATCTGTACTTAAGTTAAAATCAAATAAATGTTTTTAACTTTGTGGTAATAGACATGGTTTCAATTCTGTGTGGATGAACTTCAGTAACCTGCTTACAGCCTTAATTTTAAAACTATTCAGCATTCTTTGGACTAAATGCATTAAAAGTCTTGTGAAAAGCCTTCCAAAAGAATTTGAGACTGTCATAGCTGCAAAGGGGAGCCAACTCTATGAGAATGCACATGGTTTTAGAATAGGATTTCCAAAAGGCTTGTGGTCCGGTGTTCGGTTATACTTTTGGAACCAGTGTATAGACAAAACAGACAAAAACTAGTTTACAGACAAAGACTATGCTATACACCAACTAGGCATAACATTATGACCACTGACTGGTGAAGTGAATAACACTGATCATCTCTTCATCAGCGCACCTGTTAGTGGGTGGGATATATTATGCAGCAAGTGAACATTTTATCCTCAAAGTTGATGTGTTAGAAGTAGGAAAAATGGTCAAGAGTAAGGATTTGAGCGAGTCTGACAAGGGCCAAATTGTGATGGCTAGACGACTGGGTCAGAGCATCTCCAAAAATGCGGCTCTTGTGGGGTGTTCCCGGTCTGCAGTGGTCAGTATCTATCAAAAGTGGTCCAAGGAAGGAACAGTGGTAAACCAGCTACAGGGTCATGGGTGGCCAAGGCTCATTGTTGCACGTGGTGAGCGAAGGCTGGCCCGTGTGGTCTGATCCAACAGACGAGCTACTGTAGCTCAAATTACTATAGAAGTTAATGCTGGTTCTGATAGAAATGTGTCAGGCGCCATGCCTCGACGGGTCAGGGCTGTTTTGGCAGCAAAAGGGGGATCAACACAATATTGGGGGGTGGTCATAATGTTATCTGGGGTTACCAACTTTTCAAAAGACATGCATTCTTATACTTAGTGTTGCCAGAAAAGTTCTTTATGGGGATGCTATAAAAGAATGATATTTGGAATAATTCGGTTCATGGTCCTTTAACATTTTCTTTGCACCAGACCTTAGTAAAGCTACATTGCTTACTAGGTTCTTTAATGGACAAAACATAGTTTTAAGCTGGTTATAGACAGCAGGTGGCAAAGGTGCAACCTCACCTCTAGTTACTGCTTTAAAGGGTCCTCTTAAAAACTCTTAAAAACATGCAGAAGCAAAACTGTCTACTTTAAATTGCCCATAAATGTAACTAATTGAGTAAACAAGTGATTCTTAGACTCACCATAATGTTAAAGGTGTATTTTTGCAAGTTTTTCTAGGCAGCACCAGACACACTGCAACCCTGAACATACATTGGCCAAAATGAATGAGTTAAGTTGTTCTTAGGGTTCTAGGCCAATTAAAACACATCTGTGTAAATTAGTTAGTAAATAAAAACACTCATCAAGCACTTTATTAGATACACATATCTGGTGGTGACGTGTATCAATTATTTTGGCTACACTTTGTGGGTATGCAGTGCAGGTATATAACCATTTGTTGCTCTGTGGCTGATGGAACATTCTCAGCACTGAAATGACAATAACATGATAATAACATGTTAATAACATGTTAGTGTGTGTTGTACTGGTATTAGTGTATCAGGTGCAGAAGCATTGTTGAGATTTTTTAAACACCTCAATGCCTCATAGTATTAACCAAAAATATTAAACCAACCGCACCTCTGATCAGAAGGTGTCCACTTATATATGGCTAGATAAAGATTACCACATAATGTGCACAAAAAAAGAAAATAGCTCAAGTGTCTAACTCTACACCTACAACGAGAGCAAACAGGATTATGTATGTCTCTAAAAAAAGAGGTCATTAAGTTATTTAGTACAGCGTTTAAAAATCCCAACAACACTGCTGCGCATGATACAGTCAGAGCAACACACACTACCATGTTGTTACAATGTTATGTTAGTGTCACTGCAGTGCTGAGAAAGGTTCACAACCCAAACATCATCTGGTCAGGGGGGGTCTCACAACTGGTAAATGTATACAGAGTAACTGTATTTCCACAAAGTTTGTCTATATGGAAGGTGTATCTAATTGGTGTATCTAATCATTGTAAGGGGGTTTTTCAAAAAGTTTCCGCACTTTTTAAAACTCTTATTAGGAATTTCAAAAACAAATGAAATCACTTTTCTACAGTCAACTTCTGATGCATTTTTCCCAGCGTCGTACCAACTTTTAATGCCATCAGCAAAGTTTATTTGGTTGAGCGCCATTTCATCATCACATGAAAATCTTTTTGAGTGGTCCAAGAAGGTGGAAATCAGACAGCGCTAAATCCGGACTATAAGCTCTCTCTCAGTCTTTTAAACACAACCAATTACTACTCCTCCCACCCTCACCGTCTGAAGATCCATAGTATTTATGTCAACCTCAGAAATGCTTGAATAGAGTATTAGAGAGTGTAATTGATTGCAGCTTGTATATGATTGTTTTCCTTTCCAGTGTGAATTACTCCCATGTACCCAGTGGTTCTAGTTGGTGCTAGACCCACAGACCTACTGATCATGAGAAAAATACTAATGGTTTAATTAGAAAACAAAAAAAACTGGCTATTTTATTGCAGCTCTGAATAAATGGTCTGTCTGGTACATTTCTGTATAACGTTGTAGATCAGAAAAATATAATATAAGATGGGATGAAGACAATTTATCTCTCAATAGGTCAATTCACAAATGTGTCTTTATTTGTTACGGTCATATTAAACAAATAAAAGTAAAATCAAGTCATCTGCACTACCTTAAAATACCAAAAATTGTGATTTTGGCTTATACGCTTGTATCTCACCATGAATTTCTCATAATTTCCCACACCCTGTCTGTTAAAACTGCCTAGTGTGTACATCTATGGATCTTGTATACAGTACATAACAGCTTTCTCTCTCCCCTGCAGCTATTAACATCTGTTTAATTAAGCTTTTATCCGTATATGGCATTTGCAAGTACCAGATAAATATATTTGTGAAGAGTTGTTCACTGTTCCTGAGTAATCATAACAAATCACCCAGCACTCTTCAGATTTCTTCTGACACAAGAGCTCGCCCTAATTAAACATGCAGAATGCGAGAGGAACACATGTTAATTTAATGTAACAAAAATGTTGATTTTTATGCAGGCCCCTCTAAAATATTAATAGAGCAGGCTTGCATTTCACAACGTATCAAAGCATTTCACGATATGCTAATGGGGTGCATGCTGCCTCTTTCTCTAACAAGCTGGACGGGAACATTCTTTCAGACCAGGCCTGTAGGCTTTAAATCTTCTGTCTCAGTGCCACATACACACCTAATTATAGCCTTAAAAGACCAGTAATGACCTCCTGTTTCAAAAATTATTCAAATGGTAGGACACAACTATATGGGCATGCATGGCTTGGCCCCTAGAGGACAATGCAAATGAGGTGGGACTCGAAGTCTAGGCATTTGGACAAGTACATTAAAAAAGACAGAATTTTAGACTTATGACCGGACCTGGTTGGCACACTGGTGCAGTGGGTAGCACTGTCAACTTACAGCAAATAGGGTCTGGGTTTAATTCTGAGCAGTGGTAGCTCAGCGGTTAAGGTATTTGACTAGTCATTCGAAGGTTGTTGGTTCAAGCCCCATCGCCACCAAATTGCCACTATTGGGCCCCTGAGCAAAGCTCTCAACCCTCAAGCATTAAAATGTCATTAAATGATAATTGTAAGTCACATTGGATAAAAGCTGTTAATAAAGTCTGCATAATGCCGAAATTGTAAATGTAAATTACCTGGCTGGGTGGCCAGGGTCCCTGTGTCCAAGTGGGTTTCTTCTGGGTGCTCTGGTTTCCTGCCACATGTTTAAAGACATGCAGTATTTAAATAGCAACTGATGCTATTAAAAAGTGACCTAAGTGTGTGAGAGTGTGTGTGTTTCCTACCTTTTACCCAATGAATCAGACCCAATCCAACCCTGACTAGGATAAAGCAGTGGTAAAACAGACAGTGAATGAATGAATGACTGTTTATAGTGTGTCAGGGTGGAGAGGACGGTAAATGCCACAGACAAACATGGGTTCTTGTGCCTAGGGTTTTGGTCTAGGGCTCGGTCCTCACCTTTAGAAATTGTCTGTGGGAAATTTTGTGTGTTCCCCATGTGTCTGTAAGGGTTTTCTTCAGTACTTGGTTTTTCCTCTGAAATCGGAAAAACATATAGGCAAATTGGTTCCTCTTTTAAAAATCCCTCTGGGGTAAATGATCAGTAAATGATTGTGTTAGCGTGTAACGGCCTGAGATGACTTGACAACTTTGATGTATTTATTGTACATAGTGGTTCCAGGAGGCACGTGACTCACCACAACCCTGACATTAAAAAAACATTAAAACGTACTAACACAACACCTTATACTTTAATTCTCTTATACTTTAGTTCCTCAAGTTTAAATGTCTTTGTCTTTATGTGTATATTTGTACTAGCAATTTATCCTGGTCAGGGTCACGGTGGGTCCAGTGCCTCTTAAGAACATTGGCCATTAGGCAAAAATACAGGCAATTTGCTAGCCATTTAATAATTTTTTTTACATTTTCTCACTCACTCACTTCTAGACTAGCCAGCTCGATTTCTAAATTATATGGGAGCTGAAAAAAACCCAATAATTACCAAGACCAAACCCACAAAGACACAGGAAGGACTTTTAAAAGCCAAAACAGTCAAAAAGAAACTGTGA
The DNA here is from genome assembly GCF_030014385.1 of Trichomycterus rosablanca. Lineage (NCBI taxonomy): Eukaryota > Metazoa > Chordata > Actinopteri > Siluriformes > Trichomycteridae > Trichomycterus > Trichomycterus rosablanca. Next base: position 18,986,149 of record NC_086004.1, read on the forward strand.
AGACAAAACTCAAGACCTTCTGACTCATTTTGCTGGGCATTTGTAATAATGGGTGCCGTTCAGCAACATAAGTCCTGAAAACTTGGGTTCTATTCTGATGCGGCAGCACGTTGGCTCAGTGGGTAGCACTGTCGCCTCACAGCAGGAAGGTCCTGCGTTTGATCCCCAGGTGGCGCAGTCCAGGTCCTTTCTGTGTGGAATTCTCCCCGTGACTCCGTGGGTTTCCTCTGGGAGCTCTGGTTTCCTCCCACAATCCAAAAACATGCAAGTGAAGTGAATTGGAGATACAAAATTGTCCATGACTGTGTTTGACATTAAAATGATGTTTGTTTGTTAGGATTTTAACGTCATGTTTTACACTTTTGGTTACATTCATGACAGAAACGGTAGTTACTCATTACACGAGATTCATCAGTTCATTGAGGAACACATACAACAAGGTAGTACCGAACACAGTCATGGACAATTTTGTATCTCCAATTCACCTCACCTGCATGTCTTTAGACTGTGGGAGGAAACCCACGCGGACACGGGGAGAACATGCAAACTCCACACAGAAAGGTCCCGGACCGCCCAACCTGGGGATCGAACCCAGGACCTTCTTGCTGTGAGGCGACAGTGCTACCCACTTAGCCACCATGCCGCCCTGCCGCCCTGTGAACTGATGAATCTTGTGTAATGAGTAACTATACTCATGAGTCCTGTCATAAATGTAACCAAAGTGTAATAATAAATAAATAAATAAATAAATAAATCTATTCTGATGTGTAAAATTATACTTCAATGTCCTTATTCGAGAACCTCATTATACTAAGCAAAAGTATCAATAAAAAAATTGTTTTAGCACATTATAAATATAATGTTTTATGCATAATAAATTATGTTTTATACATTACTGTATAATGTTATTAGAAGTGATTAGAATAATACAAGAGCTGCTTTCGTATCACACTTATTACATTGCAATGCACAGTGTGCGCTACACTTTGCAAACGCACTTCTCATGTTGACCAATAGGTGGCGTGTGTGGTCCATATATCGATTCTTTTCGCGATACCTGCAGTCAGAGAAAGGAATTTATTGATTAAATAAACTTTTGTTCACTGTTTTATCCTCAAGATGATAAAATGTCTGTAAAAAAATAATAAATAAATATCTGTATTTTGTAGTTATCTGTTCAGCCTAAACACATTTACACTGATTAGTTAGCATGTGCAGCAGTGATAAACAATATTTAATAAATTAGTACTAGTGTACTAGCCTTATTCACATAGTAACTATTAAAATGTTTAACAGCACTGTCGTACTCTCTGCATTGTTTAGTAATTATCTTGCTACAATTAAAAGCTGTTTATTAGATATATTAATTAAGCCTCATGCTAAACCACATCAGTACACAGCATTAGCATTGTATTAAGCAAATGTACTATTTACTACAGTATTACGCTAGTACGATTTAGCTACAAGCTAAGGGTTTGAGTTCAAACAATGGACAAATAAAATCTAATAAAATCTCTGAGTTGTAAAGATGCAAAGGATTGATTTGATTAGTATCAATGTTTATAATTCTGATATCAATCATGCCTTTCCTTGAAAAAAATCAAACAAGAAGAAAATAATAAATTAGACTGTTTTTTCTGACATTTTGCTACATTTGTATTAATTCTTATAGCAATCAGTCAATAACAAAAAGTTCCAATGGCTTGAAGTCAATGTTCGATCAGAATAATGAATCATTTTGTCCGGAGGACAAATATTTACCTCTCAGAAACAAAGGAAATGTAAAAATGAAAAAAACTAAAGACAGACAAGAGTTGTTATGTTGTAAAATAGGCAGTTGTAGCCTAGCAGTTAAGGTATCGGACTAGTAATAGAAAGATCACTGGCTCAAGCCCCACCACTGCCACTGTTGGGCCCTTAAGCAAGGCCCTTAACCCTCAATTGCTTGGACAATATATACTGTCAAAGTACTGTAAGTCGTTTTGGATAAGAGCATCTGCAAAATGCAGAAAATGTACATGAAAATGTTGTAAAAGAACATATATTCTAATGTACTCTCATCACTTCATTCTCTCTCTCTTTCTCCCTCTCTCTCTCTCTCTCTCTCTCTCTCTTACTCCCTCTCTCTTTCACATTCTTCCTCCCTCCTCCTCACCCCTTCTCTTTAGCCCTGTGTGACTCTTCTGTTAACAAACATCATTTTCTTCTGCTCTGTCCTTGTAATTGTAAGTACCACTTTCTATTCTATATTGTTCTAGTTTATATCACATGCAAATGGAAATATCTGTGCTATTTCAATTGAAATGCAATCAATGAAGATCTGAAGGTGCTCAGGGCAATTATTGACCTTTATTTCTTTTTTTAAGTGCCACACCTTCTGCTGAAATTGACAGAACAGTCAAGAGGTGAATTTGATTAATGTGATTGATTGACTAGCATCTGGGTAATACAGATAGTAATATATCGTTGAACTTCTATGCAAAATCAGTGCACTTTACATTTCAAACAGGTATAGAATTCAATCAGGTTTGGGTAGTAAGTATTTTTTTTAAAGTCATATTGTTTTTACGTTTTGCAGTTTTTATTTTAAATGATATTATAGTAAGAAAATTGCAGAAGATGTGTCAGTTAATAATTTTTTTAGACTGTTTTCTGGGCATAAATTGAAATATCGATAATAAAGTTTTTTTCAAGTTACCTGTAAAAGACGTAAAGACTTAAACAAAATAAATTTGACGTGGATCCGATTGCTACATAATGACAGCTGATCATATAAAGAAGTTTGGGTTCATTGTTGCGCACGCAATCGATTGCGTATTCGATCGGTGCTCAATTAATTGGGATCGTAAAGATCAAAAACGCAGTGATCTTTGTGATCCTGTTCTTGTATTGTTCTTGTCATTAAATGATCAATTCTGATCGAACGTTCCAAAACATCACAATACATTATTGTGCAATAATCTTTTTTTTTTTTTTATAATTGGTTTACAACAATTTAACATTGTTATCTTTAGTGCTGTTTGAAGTTTGTTGTTAAGTTTAATTAATACCAGTCAAAATTATTGCTTTTATACTTTCGGTTTCCACATATTACTGCAATAACAGTCTTTTTACTTATCATGTGGTGACACACGTACGTTTTTCTTTAAGGTCTGTAAATAATCTTAAATGAAAGAGGTGTAACTTTTTACTCACTTTACTCCCATTATTTAATTTGTCGATTTAACCGCATTCAGCAGGCACATTATGACTTAATCCGGTGCACAATAGAGCACAAATATTGGGTCACCCGTATTGACTTGCCAGATTTGACAATGAAAGGTTTTCTAACCTACGACTACTTTGACATACCTGTAAAATAAATAGAGTCTAACAGAGTCTTTTACACTGATGTGTCTACATTTTTATTACAAACACTAATAGAATAATTTCAAGCAATACACAATGTAATAGTTACAAATAAAAGTTGAAAAGTTTCTCATTCTAAAGAAAAACACATACAAACCAGACACCAGTACACTGTAAGCTGCGTGTAAGACGCGTCTCTATTGATTCCAATGATAAAGCATCATGTGCGCTGTTTTAGGGTCCCACAATCGCTGCCCCCCACCTTTCCCAATTGAAGCTTCCTATTCTCTCTCTCAGCTCTCTCTCTCTCTCTCTCTCTCTCTCTCTCTCTCTCTCTCTCTCTTTCTCTCTCTCTCTTTCTCGCTTGTCTGGGAGGGGGAGAGCCCTGCCTCTTTTGCCTTGCTCACATCAATGCCCCTGGCCACTCACTTTCTGATGTTGCACGACGGGAAATGCTTTGAATGCTTGCGACATGGCCGCACGCATTGATTGCCAAGATTGACAGCAGTTCGGCGCAGTCTTCGTCTTCTTTTTGCGCTTGTTTTCTGTGCCTGCGGAGGTGCCACCGGCGGGACACTTTCTCTCAGCAGCTCGTAAAGCGTGCGGGGTTTTGACAGTCTTAACTCGAGTGGTTGCGATCACTTCACTTTTAGTTCGGTGTTAGAGAGCTTTCAAGTCTGTGAGGTTTTGTTACGGGATCGGGATACGGAGAAGAGAGGACACCGTTCACATCGAGGTAAACTTTCTTTCCCCTCTCTCACTTCTAACCTGTTGTTCGTCGGTGCGTCGTTTTTTTGCGTAAAGCGTCGCTGCGATTTTGAAGCCTGCGCATCTGGAAACACATGACAATTGCTCATGTGATGCACTTGTTTAATTGTTTGTTTGGGATATATTTATCTCACTGATCATGCTGATGACACAGTGCTCACATGAACTTTTAGTCAACGCGTATTCTACCAGATCTTCAATATACTTTGCACTTTTAGTTCACAGCTGAAGCCAAACTTACCCTTTTTGTCTCAACACGCGCAATTGAAGATGAATGCGCACCCAGCAATACTAACATTAAAACAGCAAAACAACAACAAACAAACAAACCAAGCAGAGTCTGACAGGAATACCAAGTGTCATACTGACTTATAAATATGACAAACCAATTTCCTGCTTTAACAGGCTACATACAGGACTGCGCGATAACTTCAAGCTTATATGAAGGAAGCAGTTTCACAATTCGTCCACACAGCGGTACTATCCATTATCCATGCAGCTGTGGGTTCACCGCGACTTAGTTCACATTCAGTCCATTCAGTTTCAATTAGAAAAACAAATAATTCCAACTTCAGTATAGAACCACTAACCCTTTCCAAATTACCCACACAAATAAGAACTGTTCTTATTATATGAGTGGGATTTCAGCCTGGCTTTACTTTTTCTCAGGTCAGGAGAACTGACCTCAGAAGAATGCAAGAGCCATAAATTAAATTGAAGTGTTCATGAAAACTGGGTCCATTTAGAGACAATACAGGCCCAGCGTGGACAACTAGGACAAGCTGTTTAATAGTCTGAGAAACACACCGCTTATAAGTAAGTCATGTACAAGCCTAATCGTTTTATTGCAATTTATTTTATTAAAATGCCTAATATATAATATTAATTTAAGGATATTAAATGATCAGTGAATAAATGAATGCATTATAGAATAAACCAAGAACTTGAAATAAAACCTGAAATCAAACTAAAACGTTTCTTTAAAAGTGACTTTTCATTTTAGATTTTCATATTGCATATGGGACATGTTTAAAACCCAAGTCTATATGTTTTTTTCCCCCTTTTTCCTGGAAAGTGTTAGGAGATATCTGAAAGGTATTAAGAGGACACTTGTGAACTTCGCCTGTGTGACAGAGATAGCTTCTAAAGGGTGTTTCCTTAAAATTAGACCTCCTCACAGACAGATAAGCAACTTCTGGGGGTGCTGGACAGGACCTGATAATATTTGCTTAAAAGAGACACAGAATGCTGACATATTTTGCACATGGAATTGAAGTCTCTTTAGGGAGTGTGCAGTTTTATTAGGAACCACAATGTACCCATATTGCACTTATGAAGGACAGATCATGTTTGATATACTAATAAAATGTGGCTTCTGATTTTTAATTTTTAACTTCTGCTGGAGGTGCAAAAGCTTTGTTGTGCAGGACAATGGGACTCAATCAGACACCTTGATTAAATCCAGTTTAACCTGATTCGTTACTTTCTTTGCAAGTTTGTTTCAAGTGCGTATAAGAATAACCGGGCGTCTAATAATACACTCTTGTCTTAAATATGAGGGGTTAGCAATCATCTCCCCCCCCCCCCCCCCCCCCCCCCCGCTTCTCCCGGCTCGTCCCAGTGTTGGGCTAAAGCTGATCCTGTAATGGCATTCTGGTCTGAACAGTTGCCGTTCTGCTGTGTGGGTGAGAGTTCCCTCATAAGGTAAGGCGGCAATGGAAGTCCAAATAGCACGTTTATTATTAGACCGCCGATTCAGCACATTGTCCTGATTGCTGGCCAGGGGATGTGCTGCACTGTCCTGGCCCTTCAATAGACATATTTCAACCCCCTAAAGGTGTGAGAACACCACTCTTTATAGTGCATGTAATCATAAAGCAATTGTTTCTTTTACGCACATGTATGTCTACACGACCAAACTCCTTGATTTGATTTTAAAACCCATTGCATTGATGTATTCTTTTGATGCGTTATTGTATAATACGCATCATTCAGAGATGAACATTTTGTGACTTTATGTCTTGCCCTGTGTGCAGTTTTTAGGTGCATATTAAGTTTGCGCAATGCCCTATAAATCCACACTTACCCCGTTCTATTAAACTTGCACCTAAAGTAAACTCACTCGGCAGACACGGTATTAAAATATTTATGCCAGTATCTGTTTTTCCTCTGCAGGATTTTTTTGCGGAGAGATCGTGCGGCTTTGCGCCGACAGGTTACTGCGCATTTTTTTCTGTCGGGATTCAGAGCCCCGCTTGCCGCATATGCTGCCGGTAAGTTCAGCGCTTCTGTACTGCGCAGCTTTTTTATTTAGCGCATTTTTACTTATAAACTTCGGGATCGTGATCCGATTTTATTTAGGATTTTATGATACGGCTTCTGTGAACTGTCATTCGCAAATAGATTTATACATTTGCGTGTAAAATAACGACAAAATCAAGTTGCTTTTGAGAGTATTTCTGTATCGGTTTGAAATGTGTTTGGATTATTAGATCAGGATTATTTAAAGCATCAGATTAGATTAGTTTATGGATATGAAAAATATTAGACATAGAGTATTTATGTGTATTAAGTAAAATATCAAAATTATCTTATTCCTACTGAAAATAGATGTTTTCAAGCATTGCGACGTATATTAAAATATTATTTAACACTAATATCAACACAAATATTGCAAAATAATCGAACTTAAATATACGATTTAATTAAACTGTTACTGTAATACATTTACATAACAATAATCTACAAATTAATTGTATAAATTCAAAGCAAACCTTTTCCCCATGCGTCAAATTGAGCTTTTTTCAGTGCGTATTTTACAGATGATTTAATATAATTCTAATTTAATGGTTCTTCTGGGCTGTTTTGTATTAATGATGTCCAACAAATAGCTAGCCTGAAAGATATACATTTTATTTATAATCAGACATTTACAGTCCCCTTATTTCATATTTTGTTATTAGAACTATATTCGTTAATTGTTTTCCTTTAATTATTTCGAATTACAAGGACATTAGGGGACATGAAGGATTATATGCATTATATGCTTTATGCTTCCTAAAACATTAGTAATTAAACTAAAGAATTAATCTCCTTTCATTAGACATTTTCAACAAACACATTTTTCTTTACCTTGATTGTAAGACAGCAATTCTAAACCTTTGCTTTAAACGTACATTACAAAAGCTCAGCACAAATATCTGAAAGCAATATAGGTTATTTTACAGTTAGGCATCAATTTGTCAGTGCTCTTTATTCTCATAAATTCTTCTTCTTTTTTTGGCAATATTGAATTGAATTCATTCTTGTAAAAGCCATCAGGAGCAAGGTTGCTCTCAATTGTATTGCGCTTACATATTATCATTTCTGAAACAGGTACACATTAAAAATATTTCAGTCTTTTATTATACCTGATAGGCTTTATTATACTGAGATGTGGGGATTTTATCAGCATTAAGAACACATTCACTATTTCACTATTCACATTTTCTGCAGTTGCGACTTTTCTTCAATTGTAATCTTGCTTCAAATTAAAAAAAAAACTTTAAAGCTTTTAAAACCGTCTGTGCATCTTTTATCTTATCAAGAGTTAACTGATTAAAGATGAACTGGTTGGAATTTTTCAGTGCAGTCACTCATGTTTTAACTGCTTTATCCATGTATAATATCCTTACCAAAATAAATTCCTTGCCATCTAAATTATATTAGAAGGAGGACTGTGAACAGGCACAGTAATTTCTCTCCATGAAAAGCATGAGAAACCAATTAGCGAAGAAATCTTATCTTCTTAGAGCAAGTAATATTTAAAACAACTAATATTTCTCCTGGAGTATTAAATTTGAAATGAATATGTGTTCACATTCCTAGTAGATTGTTTAGTGTGTAGGAATCTAGCCATGGATCAAACAGATCTTCTGCATACCTACAGTGCAGCTGTGAAGCTCTGTGCCAGGGTGATACAGTAGAAAGTACCAAAGTCTAAAGCTCTTCGTGTGTGTCGTATCAGGGAGGTTAGAACAGTGCCAGAAGCGCCCTAATGATAAACATGAGCAAAAGTAAACAACAGCAGGTCTGGTAAAGGTAAGCTGTGCACCAGCCGTAGGGGAGGAAAGCTGGGCGAGAGAGGAGTGCGGCAGCACATGTTGTGACATCTGTCTTTAAGCGTTAGCTAATTTGCTGTGGAATATTTCAACAATGATCAAAACCGATGGCAACATGTTCATTAGGAGAATGCTTTTTTCCCCTGCTGCTTTTGTGCTGGAATGTCTCAAGTTTCTGGAATGCATTATTGAAGTTCTGTTGCACTTTTTAATTAGCTCTGAATTAGCGTGCGTTTCATGTGTAATGTGCAGAAAGTCAGACGGTGTTGGCAGCATCAGTTTGTGATCTTGTTGACTCAAAGCATTTCATTTATTTTAAATATAAAAAAATATAATATATTATATAGCTTCTATTATTGCTCATCTACAGCTATTTGATTATTGTACTATTGCATTGTAGTCAGCCTTGCAGAATAGAACCCAGCACAACTTTCCTTTTTATCATTTTACATAGAAGAATTACAAACCATTGTCTTTCACAGTAAAGGCAGCGTGCTGACATTTGCTTGTATTCCCCTGTGCTCCCAGTCTCATAAAACCCAATGATTTATACAGGGCCCGGGTCAGGGATGTCGACCTTGTAGCTAGGGAAAATCAAAGATGTAATTTTAGCCTAACAATCGAACAACAGATAATGAATGAAAAGGCAGTTAGCTGCGTCCCGGCCTTAAGTATTTTCCCTACTGTAGGTAGGAATTAAGCAGCCTATACTTATCTGTGACTTGACAACACACCCAAATTGCAGTCTTGCTTCAGAAGAGAAAAAAGACATGCCTGTCAAACAGAAATCTCTCGTCAATTGAATTTTTATATTGTTTAGAATTTGGTGCAGATTGAAGGTGGATTTGTCGTTTTAAAAAATGAGCAGTTTTTACACACCTAGCTTCTGACTAGACATGTACATGAGCGTAAACTTGACCCGTCTGCATGAGCCATACCATACTGAAAATTATTTACTGCACTTATGCACAAATACAAATATTTTCCACATTCAGAACACATAAAAATCCTTTTAATTGTTCTCCCTTTAAAAATACACATAAATATGTACAGTTAATTGGTGGTGTCTCTGTCTTTCCTGGGTTGTGTCTCTAATCAGCACTATCAGGTAAAGGCTCTGGTGTGAGAGTGTTTTTTATGAATCAGAGAAAGATTATGGCGATGCATATGAAGGCTGTGGGATCATTTCCATATCAAAGAAGCACAGTGTGTTGGCTGGCAGTAATTAAAATGCAGTGGTTTAGGAGCCTCGTGCAGTCACACACACACACACGCTCACCCACAAACACACACTCACCCACAAACACACACACACTCCCACACGGAGGCAGAGGGTTTGCTGGGGAAAAGAAAGCGAGCACACAGCAGCATGCGGGTGGTTGACTGCCGTACGCGTCTCCAAATACACTTATAATTTTTGATGAATGCTTATGCCAGTGCGTGCTCTTTTGTGGAGAGCTCGTCCCGCATCCAAAACCATTTCAAGACAAAGTTAGTTTGCTTTTTTCCTAAGCTTCTTGTTGTGGCCTTTTGTCTCGTGTTCCCTCTCTGCAGCTGCGTGAAACGCAGCCTTCGCCATGTGTTTAACCTTTAATTGGCACATGAATAAATGATGCGAATCCTTTTTTATATATCAAGGCCGTGTTTATGACAGGTCTTTATTTCTCATGATTGTTGTCACTCTAAAAGTGTGACCGTGGGTGCGTTTGTTTCTGCTTACCTCCCCATATTTGCATGGGCTGTTTAATAGCAAATGTTGCAAATTGTTTGGACAGTTTACAACAGGGTTGGTGTTTTTTTTGTAAAGTGACCAAGTCTCAGAGCAACTTTTTTAGGCTTCAGATTAGCTGTAATTGTAGATTCTGTTTTGAGAACAGCCGTTACACTCAGTTTATTGAAGACAGTAAAAACCAATAGACCTGAAATATATTAGCAGTACATAATAGTAGTCTGTGTACTATTCTCAAATATAATAGAATTCAACTTAGACGTAGGGCATGAACTTTTATTTTCTCTATATGCTTATTTGATTTTTAAAGAGGCTGATCTTTCAGTGTAAACACAGCGTTTTGACAGTTTTAAATACGATAGAAGTAAAATGTATATTTAAAATTATTAAATTAAAAATTTACATTTGTATGGAAGTACAAAAAAACAGTCATAACCACTGACTGTCATTGGATTGAATTGAATTTTTAAATAAAATTAATTTTAATAGCAGTCATTTATAATTTTATCACATCATTGTACAATCTTGAGAACTGTTAACTGTTTTTTTTTTGCTTGGCTTAATTGTTTTACCTGACAGATCTCTCTCTAAAAGCAGTCCTCTGTTTACACAGATAGAAGCCTGACTGTCTCATTTCTAGCTCTGCAAGTTCAAAGTGCCTTAAACTAAGAAAACTAAAAATGGCATGTTTTTTTTTTACATTATATTACAAGGCCATAAAACTGTGCTGTAAAATGCAGTACATCAGTAATCTGATGTACTTTGCATATTACAGTTGGTGATGCAAATACTGATGCACGTACTGTAATAATATTAATAATAATAATTATTATTATTATTAAAATAAAAATCTACATGCAAATTTGTGAAACTGTTTGTGATAACAATGGAAAGATCCGGGTTGACACATTTCCTCAGGTTGCTGCTGCACCCACTTTGGTAACCACTGATGTGTAGATGTGTAATAATACCAGGCCTGTACTATAAAAGCGTGGAGCCTACCTTCCAATGTTAAGTATTGTGTGCGATTCATAGATAAGCTGTACTGTGCATGCATTAGGCGGAAAAGCAGGACACATTTACATAGATCGCAGCTGAAAAATTTAATATGGGAGTAATAAACTAAAAGTTTTAGAATGAAATGGGACAGTAGTCATTTCTAATACAAAAGAAACTCCCACGACTGTTCAGCTCCAGTGGTTTGTCACTGTGTGTGTGTGCATGTTTGTGTCATCTCTACTCATTGTGAACCTGTCACAAACTTGATAGATCACTAACTTTACAAGAAGCCAGTTAGGGGTCAGTAATTAATCTATGGCGATCTGGCACGTTGATTTACAATGCAACGCTACTTTAGTACGGTAGTGGAATGATTCATGGGCACAATGGAGGGTCTAGCTCTGCTAGCGCGTTTCCAGCTTCTGCTGAGGCAAAAATGCCCTGTGAAGATCTGCAAAAATATATATCTTGAATAATAAACGTCTTTATTATGACACCGCAGATACGTGGCTCATACGGATTTAATTCCGATTTAGAAACTCCGTAGCAAGCCTAAGACGAACACAAAATGAGTATGAATATTTAAGCCAAACTGTTAATAAAATCATCTCTGGTGTGCTTTCAGTCTGTTTTAGGAGCCAGTAGCTTATGGTGTAACATGGTACACTGGTCTAGTTTTTATTAAAGCAGCAAATCGATGTCTGAACCAGTCTTGAAAATTATATGGAAAAGCGGGAGCCAAAATTGCATCGCGTACAGTTTTTCGCTGTGTGGAAACTCAGAACGCACGATGCCAGATACAAATTAAAGTGACAAAGGAGGGTGGAAAAAGGAGGGTACAGTTTCTGTGGCTATACTTCTGACAGTAGTTAAGCTCAAATAGCTCTGGCCAGCTCTTTTGTTTCCTTATTCCATGATTATTTACACTGACTCGCAGATTTTACAGGGCGTGCGTCATGAGAAAATGGCTTCAGCAGACCCGACCACAAGTTCTGCAGATCTCTTATACTTTTTCTTTCTGGCTCTCTTTTTCTGAAATCGCCTTCTACTTGAGCGCTGGTGGATGCTGATGTTTTATTTCTCTTTAGGCTTGCAGAAAATGGGCACATTTAGAGAAAAGCACTTGACTGCAGCTTAGGAGAGCTTGTTTGGATCTTCTGATGTGGAGATCCAGAGATGAAGGGTTTTTTTCAATAGTGGTTTCAGTGCCTGGCAGATTGTAGCTGAATATGCCATGTGATTGTCCTCCAGCTCTTAATGTCATAGTATGGTGGGTAGAATTACTAATGACACCTTCATTGAAGGCCAGGTTTTGTAGGTTTAATGCCACAAATAGTGTGAAGATGATAAGAAAACAAACACAACCTCAACCAGCATCTATATGACAGAGAGACATGAACTTACTGATCTACTGAAACGCAAATTATTTCTTCTCTTCAGCCTCTATTTTCCTCTTTTTAGTTTTGCCAGAACACTTTAACCACACCAAAGCACTAAACCGTAATAAAGGACTATGATGGAAAATGTGAAGCCTTTTCGCTTTGGCGCGGTGAATGGAAAACAAATTGGGATTGAATTAAATCCACTTTTTCATTAGTTCATCAAGCTACCTCTGCACAGCAGGAAGGTCCTGCACTATAATTTCACTCACTCATTTTTCACACAACTGTTTCAGAGTCTGTTAAAACTCTGCTCACTGAAAGAATGGTGTAGTCGCTTTTTTTCTTACTTAAAATGGAAAATCTATTGAAATGATGGAGGAAATTTTGCGGTTTTGCTTCCCCAGCATTCCCCAAGAGTCTCTTTCATGGTCTAGAAGAACGGCCACACTGGCACACGCCGGACACCCATGAACAGTGTAAGTCGCTCCACCAACCTAAGTGTACAGGAACATATAAACCCAGAGAAAGTGAGAGCTGAAAAAGAGAAAGAGGGGGGAGAAGAGTTATTAGGGGGCTGCTGACAGAGTTGCAGATTCCCCAGACTCCTTTTTCCTACTGTCCTGTCACTGCTCTTGCGAGATCTGTAGTAGAAAAGAAACCGAAACTATGACACAAAGCAAAACTAAGCCCTTTCAGTCTGTTCTTGATGCAAATGCTGCATTTTCTGTGAGCTGTGACTTTATACACCGCTGCCTTTACAGTGTAGCGTTCATGTTTTCAATGTATTTAGGTTCTAATCTGAAATCTGTTAGAGCTTTTAACTGTTTGTAACTATATGGTCATATGAATGTGGATTTCCCTTAATTATTGGGGTTTCAGGCGTATAAAATCCTGACCTTGTCCTCATACCCACCGACTGTCTTTGGGATAAATTAAAATTTTGGTTGTAATCCAGGTCACCTCACAAATGCTCTTTTAACTAACTAGGACAAATTACCACAGAAACAAGACTTTTTCAGCAGAATGGACACTGTTATGGCTGAAAAGAGGGGATATAACAGCCGTACAAATGCATTTCCCCAATAAGCAAGCAATGTGCTGTAAATAACTCCAGAATGGTTTAATTAATCATTTATTTTCCAATGTAATGTGTGCAAATTGTCAACATTTGAAAGTACTTTTATTCTGCAGGAAATATAGATACCTGGCAAACCTGGCACAAAACTTCACACAGCAAATGTAATGAGCCACACTATTACTATATCAAGCTTTTAAAAATCTAATTTAATGTAAATTTATGCTTATGTGTGTAAATATGAGCACCAATTTTACACAGATCACTAAAACAAAGCAGCTAAAACTGAATGACTTTGTGGATATTTGTGTATGTGTGTGTGGTGTGCATGCACGTGTGTTGGATAAAGTCAAACAGTGGCGCACACTAGGCATGTGGTGGGATGTCACGTGGGACCAGCGCTCTGTCTCTGGTCAGAGGCAGGCCCGAAGCGGTGACGGTGGTGGGACTGATGATGAAGAGATGGCCCTCCTCTTGCACGGTGTAGCTAAATTTATTGGTCGCCATCTGCAGGGTGGAGGAGTTTGGGCAAACTCCAGACCACAGAGAGCCTTCTAATTAAATTGCCATCATTATCAACTTGCGGTCAGAGATCATCCTTGACGCCAAGTGCTTCCAACATGGAAACCGAGCGAGCCGTTTTTCCTCTGAGCTGAGCAGCACTGGACTGAATTACAAAGAGAAAAGCAGAAGGCTGGAGCGCTGCACCGGGTTCTTTTTGGCACTCCGCGATAAAGGCACCCTGCCATTTGCACTCAGGTTTAAACAATTACAATCCATAGGAGAGTGAATCAAAATCTGTTAGAGTCATTGCTGGACTGGACATGGTCGTTTGAAGACTGTAGTTTGTGAGGATCTAAAATAATATCAATTAGTGCCTATTGAGCGCGCTGACAGCGTTCTTGTCAGACTGCTCTTGTATGGTGTTCCACACAGTAGACCTGTGAGTGACACAGAAGAGTGCGGGAAAAAAGCTTTATCAGAATGTAATTACAGCCTCTGTGATTAAAGGGGAAGTGACTCTGATTAGAAGAGTTTCTTGGGGACGTGGAAACTGGATGAATATTCAGATGAAAATGGAAATGTTCTGTAGATGGTTTTTTTTCTTCATAGAAGTATGAGGTGTATTTCTTCAATACAGGTGTGTAATAGAACAGAATGGAATCATCTGTATTGTAAATATTAATTGTGTCCTTTTACTTTGGCTGTTGGACAAAATTAGCACACAGATTACAGACAGTTAAAAAGACTCTGAATTAATGAATTAATTTGATTTTTATATTCATCCCAATACAAGCAATGGAAAAATATACATTAAAGAACAATGAGTAGCCAACAGTGCTGAGGAAAAAACATTTGCCCTATAGTCTGGACCTCGCCAGTTTGATTCCCTTCCATGTTTAAGGCTTTAAACTGAGAGCTGCTCTCTGGATTGAAGTTATTGAAGACATTTCTGTCTCCTAACTAATCCTTGCCATCTGTAGGTTCTTGCAACTAGAATGGGAAGGGATGTCCTCTTCCAAGTGTGGCATTGCATTTGCCACAGCTTCTAAAAGTAGTTGAGTGGCTTTGGATGTCTCACAGGAAGCATATTCTGGACCTTAGCTTTCCAAATTGGTGGCTGTCATGTCATAGAAAGAAGGTGTGATAAACACATGGCTATCAGCATGTTTTAATTTTATTTACACTTACAGCATTTAGCAGATGCTATTGTACAGAAGAAGTTAATGAAGAGCTTTCTTTAGTAAAATGTAGATTGAAGCTGACCTACAGTAAGAGTCGTGTCCTTCTGCATTGCCATGTTTGGCTGGCAGAGAGGATACGGTGGCGCACATGATTGATGTGTCAGTTGGGCCTCAATATGGAATCTCCTTGGGATAAGGGATTGCCCTACAGCCGGCGTGATGTCATTTTTCTGTAACAGACCCCATTCTTAAACCCACGTTATGCACAGGAAGCCTCAGTTCTGGACTATCCCTGTTCTATCTACTTTCACTTTGTGTTGTAGGCTGCTGATGTTTTTGCATCTTTCATTTGTAACTTTGTGTCTATTAATTTGGCTACCTCATAAAGTAGCTTTTTAGTCACAGTATTGTTTTACTTGGATTAAATATTTTCACTTGGTTCTATTACCATTCTTGTTGGTGTGTGGATTTGCCTCGCAATTCAACAGTGAGGCGCATCCTGGCCTATAACAGTTAATGTTTCTTTACTTTTAAAATGACAAGAAAGGCAGTAGTTTACCCAGGTTGATCCACCTGGGTGATAGTACAGAGACTAACCTTGGTGCTTGTCTTCCTTGAGTTTTGAGTTAGACTAGTGTCTCAAATTCATTAATACAAATGTGTTAAGGGGATTGGTCTTGGACCTAAAAGCAAAAGATGGGGCTAAAAATGCTTGCCAAAAGTATTTATCGCTGGAAGACCAGTCTGAATTTTCCTTTTGTTATTGCATTTGATTTCTGATTGTTGACGAGGCACAGAGTTGTTCCTCATTATGACAATGAAAAGGAAAACGAGACAGCCAGCTTTGACATGGCGTGTGAGCATAATATACCCAGATTTACAGCAAATTAAACTTGAAACAGTGTGGAATGTTGAAGGGGTTAAAACTGTATGCCTCATGAAGTATCACACATTCTCACAAGTTTTAAAGTATTTCAGCCAGGCAGCTGAAGACACATTCGTTTAATGCCACAGTTTAACAGGAAGATTAGCACTGCTTTAGCCCGCTCTGTTTTCCTCTATAGGCCCTTTAAGACCGTTTCATTTTCTATGAATTATTTTTTTGAATAGTATGAAATAGACACAGGTTCTTTCAGAACTTTACAATTTCACAACTGACTTCCCTCTCAGAATGACAGTGGCTAACCTCTTATGGTGGCTTTTGATTTCAGGGCAAGGTTTCTTCGCTCTGTGAGCTGTACATAAAAAAGCTTAGGCTGCACTGAATTTATGGACGAAGGCTGCTTATCTTGCCATTCCCAGCTTTAAGAAAAGGGTAAAAAACATATTTACTGTTACATTTTCTGCATTTGAACCTATGAGAGGCACAACAAAAGCTGCCGTGTGCATCTTTGTGTTTTGTCAGCTCTTGTTAGAAAGCTATGTCGGGCTAGTTTTAATATATGACACAAACAATATCATTTAAAATCAGTGTTTAAAGCAGATTTTACGGTCCGTACTATTCACTGCATGCTAACTAAGCTGCTGCTTAAAGACTCGAGTTTGCACGATCTTCTGAAAGTCTGGAAGAAGAAGCGTCAAGTTCTCTGAGGCGAAAGCCAACGCTGATTGTTTCAGTTGTATCACCTAGTTTGCAAGAACAGCCTCCTAGCTCTAATTCCCTCCACACATTCACATGTTCAGACACCTTCTCCCTGCACCGGCTCAAATCTCTCATTTATTTTTATCTCGTCTATCTTTTGGATTTACTTGTTCAGAGCTCCATCAGCCTGGAAATTTATTTATGTGTAATTTGAGATTCGTTTGAAAATAGCGCGTGGTAAACGGTAGGCTTTTGATATTGTCGTTGGCTGGCTGTCAGGTTGTGTTGAAAATAATGAAAGCCACGTGTTCTGCAGGCGTCCCAAAATGCACAGACCTTTGAGTTTGACCCACCTGTCTGGCTTTCAGCACCGATAATGCTAACCTTATGTCACTATCATCAGCTGAGCGTGTGGTGTTCAGCAGGTCCCTTCTGTTTTAACCTCTGGCACCATATTTAATTCAATTCAATTTAAATGTACAAACATTCAGTGAAATACTGTACAGTATTTCCCCACACAGTCCTGGACTTTTATATACTGATCAGCCATACCATTAAAACCACCTCCTTGTTTCTACACTCACTGTCTATTTTATCAGTTTCACTTACCATGTAGCACTTTGTAGTCCATCTGTTTCTCTGCATGCTTTGTTAGCCCCCTTTCATGCTGTTCTTCAATGGTCAGGACTCTCCCAGGACCACCACAGAGCAGGTATTATTTGGGTGGTGGATCATTCTTAGCACTGCAGTGACACTGACATAGTGGTGATGTGTTAGTGTGTGTTGTGCTAGTATGAGTGTATTAGACACAGCAGCACTGATGGAGTTTTTAAACACCTCACTGTAACTTCTGGACTGAGAATAGTCCACCAACCAAAAATATCCAGCCAACAGCACCCCCTGGGCAGCGTCTTGTGACCGCTGATGAAGGTCTAGAAGATGACCAAATCAAACAGCAGCAATAGATGAGCGATCGTCTCTGACTTTACATCTACAAGGTGCACCAACTAGGTGGGAGTGTCTAATAGAGTGGACAGTGAGTGGACACGGTATTTAAAAAACTTCAGCAGTGCTGCTGTGTCTGATCCACTCATACCAGCACAACACACACTAACACACCATGTCATTGTCACTGAAGTGCTGAGAATGACCCAACACCCAAATAATACCTACTCTTTACAGCCACTAATATATCATGAATTTGGTTAATTTTGTGGTAAACACAGGGCCTTATTTGGCTATACATGTAAGGCTTAGTTAGTTCATAGAGATCCACATTGAGCCCATAAATTAAAACATCCATAATGATAATAATTGTAATTAAAAAAACATTTTGGGGTGTTTGAGTGGTACGGCAGTAAATGATGCTTGCCCACTACTGCTGGGATCCAGGGTCCGAATCTCCAGCAATGCTATTGGGTGTGTTATATTATAGCGCCCAATGATTTTGTGGAAATTGGACCCACTGCGACCCTGACCTGGATAAGCAGTAGTAAAACAGGAAAATTAAATAAAAAAATAAAATAAAAAAATATGTACATTACATGAATGTTTATTATACATAATATTTAATATGGTACTTCAGTATATGACATACGTCTTTGTATATGCTGCTATATATAAAATATAATTAATTTTGGACCTGCCAGGGAGGTCTGTTAGTTTTAAAAGGTTAACCGTCTGGTTCGTACTTATAAATGAGGACTGGGGAGCCTCGTCTCCCTGCACTATGTGAAGAGTTCCTCAGGTTTCACACGGCTAGTGCCATGCTCTAATGGGCTCTCTGGGCATGACTGGAACATTATAAACGTTTCGCTGTGTTTGTCTTACCCCCTTCCGAACCCAGAAAATGTAGAAATTTGCTCAGGACGTATAGCAGGGCTTGTGATGTCAGTTATTATTACTGGAGACACGGGATAGGAAAATTTGGATTATTTTCCAAAAATCTGCTGTGCAGCGAGCATTATGTCACAAAGGCGACATTGTAGCCGGCTGGGTGTGCTGAAGTGTACGTCTTGTAACTTATTTGCTGGTTCTAGATTGTCTGACCACCCGTATTTTTCATGTGTACAATTAAACCTTTCGGCTTGCCTCCATGAATTAAACAGGACCAAACTGGCATCATGGAAAGGAACAGTGTATATGTGAGTATTCAGTTTGGGATCGACTTTTATTTAACAAGGTCTCGAGGGTTTTTTAACCACATTAGCCTTGGGAGCTTACGTTCGAGAGCTGAGTTACAATAATCTCGCCAACACAGCCCTCCTGCCCCGACCTGCTGGCACAATCATGTGACACGTGTCATTTCTCCGAGCCTGCAGTGATTGTGCTCCTGAATCCAATCTACAGCTCGTACAGCTGGCCTGCTCTTCTCGGATGCCAGGCTGATTGCTGCGTGTACAAGGGCATCATGAGAAAGCATGGCTCTAATAGCAGAGAATCACGCATCACCTGTTTTTTTCCCCACTAATTGAAGGCAGCACGAAAGTATGCTGGCAGGAGTAGTTCCCTTGTTTGACTTATTTATTGCCTGACTGAAGAGTTAATTTGCTCCCATAAAGAAAAAAAGAGTAATAAACTCAATTATACAGCTGATCATCGACTCAAACAGTGCAGGGTCAGTTTCAGATGCCTGAATACACTGTTCTAAATGTATTCCATTAAAGAATATTCATAAAATAACATATTTAGGATCATTTCAGGGTATTTTAGACTAAACGTTCAAGTCCATACAGTACATAAGCTTGGTGGAAAGGGAGGGGTACACAGTTTCTTTTCCTTTAATGAACAAATGTGAGGGTGTAATAAAACTAAAACATGATTTTCAGTCAGAAAGTGTCACCCTTGTTCCAGTAGCTTTGTATTTCATGACAGAGCTGTTTTTACTGGTTCTTGGATTACATCTGACCATCCAGACTAATTTTCCTTGGTAAAAAGACAAGACCTTGGCAAATGACATTATAAATAATTAGGGCTGGCTCGATACCACTTTTTTTATGTATGATACCGATACTGCAAATTGAGTATCTGCCGATACCGGTACCAATCCGATACCGTCATTTCTCCTCTCAAACAACTAAGCAGTAATAATACATGTCTCAATGCACCATGGTTAAACTAGCTATCTAAATTACAATGCTCAGACTGTGAAACAAATATCCTAAAGGAATAAATACAGAACCTAAAACATCACACTTATAAAAAACTGCTGTTTTTATTTTAACTTTTACACACAGAACATTAAGCAGCATTTTAGGTTTCACTTACATTCAAGCTGTTGTTCACGTGACACATCTCACTTCATGGCGTGTCGTCCAAAGTGTCTACAATTGCAAGATGTGGATGTCAATCAAACGCGATGGACCAATTAGAATTGACGCAGGGTTGAGATTTTCCGTTAAAGTTCTGTCACGTTTTTAGATTACATAGAGGGCATCTGTGGCTAAATGGGAAACGGTTTATTTTATTTTATTTCATAACACTAATGGATTAATCGTTGAGGATGTGAGAGATCTCCAAGCCGTGACAAGATTTTCTTTATCTCAGGTGAGCGGTTTATCATTTATTAGGCGACTTTTATTGTGTTTAAACAGTGTTTAGATGTGGCCGTATTAGATGATTTTTATAAATGCTGAAAGTTTAAGTAGATCAGTGTGTTTTAATTTCTGAATGGCTGTTGCAGATGAGTTGTAGATCAGTGGCACATGTTAATGATGTCCTACGGCAGTTGCCGAGTGAGCTGGCAATAAACGGCGCTCTGTTGGAACGTATCTTCGTGTGTTATTTGCTTTACACACAAACAATGGCCTTATTTACATTAAGTGTTATTTACATTAAGCAACAGTATCAGATCGGATTACACGTTTTTTTCCTTCTGATATCCGATCCAGTGATTTGGGCCAATATCGAACCGATACCGATACAGAGTATCGGATCGGTGCTAGCCCTATAAATAATTTAAATTAATAATGTAAGTTGCTAAACATATATTTTAGATCCAAAATAGAAGTCAAATTTAACTTTGACTTGGACTTAATATTGATTATTCATAATTATATTCATACTATATTTTTGGATCCAATTACTTTCCAGACCTGATAATGTACTTGCTTTTCAGCACCAGAGTAAATAAGTGCACCAGAGAAGAGATCGCTCTTCGTCTGACTCGTTTTACTCCGCAGATGCAGGATACGCAGCACAGTACGAAAACGAGAGAAAAGAGAGAGAGCGACAAAAAGCAAGAGAGAGAAAGAGCGAGAGAGAGATTGCCTAGCCAGCTACAGTCATGTCAGCCAAGATTTGTGTCCACCCTTTAAATCATTTCCCTCTCTAGAAAATTAAGAATGCAGAGATAGTCTCAAACCGATCATTTCTCTCCTCCTCCTAAATGGAGTCATTTGCATTCCAACATGTAGCAATTAATCGCGAGCTTTAAAGTCGAGAGCCGTGATTGTAAATAACCAAACCGGGAGGTTATAATGTTAATTGTCTCAATGGTTAAACCAGTTGTATAGGGCTTGCTCTAAAAGTATCCATCCATCACTTCTAAGATTTACGTTGGTGTTGTGAGTTGGCGTTTCTGATCTCTGCCTGAAAGAACATTTACCTCTGCACTGTCCCGGTCTCATAATTCTCTATATGCTAGGAGCTAACTCTCTATATTCATCTCTATTCCTGCTGTGAAAAAAAAAACCAACCAAACATTAAATGTGTGTAGCGCAATGGTACTCACATAAAATTCTTTTGAAAGCTGCATGACAAAGGATGCTTTATGGCATTTTTATTTGGAAATCATTCAAATAGAAATACAGTAGACCCTCGAGTTACGAACGGATTACCATACGAACATTTTGGGTTACGAACGATCTTTTTCAACTTAATGTACGAACAAATTTCGGATTACGAACCGAAATTCGCGAAACACGTGACGTCACGAACAAGTTGACTCCAAGCGTCTCTCTCTCTCTCTCTCTCTCTCTCTCTATATATATATATATATATACCGTGAGCGAACATTCGGACAGCGGACGGTGTTTTTCCGGTGTTTTCTTTGTATTATGTAAATTTCTATATTAAAATGGCCCCAAAGAATTTGCAGAGAAAGCGTAGTGGTGAGAAAATGAACAAATCTACTACTGTTTGTTGTTGTATAATTACTCCTGCTAGTAGCTGTCACTGTGTATCAGACAGAGGGGACAGTGAGTGAGAGAGAAGAAGGAAGTTATTCTTTCATGCAATTACACCTACAAAATACAACGCTATTAAAATAAAGAAGGAAATAATAGAGAAATATGAGAGTTATTTTTGTTTCTGGTAGATACATTTTATGTAAAAAGAAGGAAATTTATTATGGTGTATGGTACAGCACACATACTGTACTGAAATGTGATGTGTGTTTATGTACAGTACAGTACTACTGTGTATTGTTGTTTATTATTGTTTATTACAGTATTATTTATTCTATAATTTAAGATTAAGGGAAAATATACTTGTATTTTCAACAAAAAAGACCATTTAAGACATTAGAAAGGTTAGGTAAGGGGGTGGTTTGAGCACGGATTAATTCTGTTTACATAATTTCTTATGGGAAAAATATGTTTAAGTAACGAATATTTTGGCTTAAGAACAGCCCTTCGGAACCAATTAAATTTGTAAGTCAAGGGTCTACTGTATCATAAACTATACCCTGAATTTTAAATAAAGTCAACACTTTTTCTGTCTTTGGCCAATGATTTCTTTTAATAATTGTGAAATATAACTAATAGTCTTGCTTGTATAAAAGCTTTGTTCTAAAGTTGTGTTTTTTTTAATTTTTTTTATTGGTCCATTTAAGGGTTGCAGGCCCCCGTTACTATTACTAGATCAGACAATCAGGCAGAAAATTTACTCCCATTAGCTTTTAAGCTTTTTTTTTCCTATTCATTTTGGAAAATAGTCACTTTTGCATTTGCAATTTGGATTGTTGGGTGGCACAGTGGCTCAGTAGGTAGCACTGTCGCCTCACAGCAAGAAGGTCCTGAGTTTGATAGCCAGGCTGGGCGGTCCGGGTACTTTCTGTGTGGAGTTTGCATGTTTCCTCCTACAGTCCAAAAACATGCAGTCAGGTTAATTGGAGACACTGAATTGCCATATAGGTGAATGTGTGTGTGTGTATGTGTGTCTGCCCTGCGATGGACTGGCGCCCCGTCCAGGGTGTTACTGTGTGCCTTGCACCCATTGAAAAGCTGGGATAGGCTCCAGCAACCCCCCCCCAACTCTAATTGGATAGGCAGTTAAGAAAGTGAGTGAGTGAGTGAATTTGGATTGTTAGCTAGAAAGCTACCTTCTGACTGACCCACCAATTATAGTTTTCAAACGGTATATAATTAAATTTACCATTTCAAAATAAAAGCACCATAGCAGGAGAGTTTGTTTGACGCTCCAGGAATTACAAGGTAATAGATGACATGGTTTTTCACATGGTTGATGCCTGCTTTTTGAATAAAATATAATAAAGCTGTCATTGTTTAAATACTATACATCAATGCCAATGTTTTTAACCAGAGTCTTTTATCAGAGGCAACACAAAAGATGCGCTTGTATTCACATCTTAATAAAAGTTCCCTCATTTCAGTCCTGTGATATCCGACACAATTTCAATTCAGTTGCAAATGTAATCTTGGGGAAATAGGATGGTGGCAAACTTGGTTTCATCCTTAACAAGAACAATGTAAAAAAAAATGATTCTGTGAACATAATGGTGCCTGATTGTAACCTGATCATTTCTGGATCAACTGATCCCATTCTGGTTTAATTCAGCATGTGATTGACATTTAGAACAGCGTACTGTTGAAAACATATCCCTGACTGGTTCCTGGTCTGTTAAATAGCACTGTCATTTGAATACAGATGCTCAACGCTTAGACCTAGTCACTGAAAATGACTCAAAGTCAGGAGACAATTGCAGGTTGATTATGCTGCCACCGGCAGAAGCTGTGGCTCCTTTTGTGTCTGATTTATTTGCATTTAAATGTTTATTGTAGATTGTACCTATGAACGCTGATCATCAGTGCTGGCTGTTTTGTTGGCTTTGTTGTCTGAAAAACAAAATGATTTTCATCAGGCGGGAACTGAGAGTAGAAAGCATGAGATATATTTTTATATACCAAAGGAAACGTCGGAATCAATCAATGTGCTGCTGTTGGTTGTTGTTTTGAAGTTTGTTGAAAGATTTAATCACAAACGACTGCACAAACGACTTGTTTTTCTGTTAAAGCAGTACGATTCAGTGGTTAATCTGAAAGTGAGCCATGTTTGTAGTGTTGCGGCATGTCTCTGACCTTACTGGTGAGTGTATTCAACTGTTATGAATACCTGAAAATAAATCATATATACTTTGTGTCAATAAAATGCAGACAGTGAGTTTTGAACGTGTGTGTGGTATATACTCTATGTGTACACCTTTGTTAGTGTATGGTAGTTATTGTGTGTGTGGTGCCCATGGCCAATCCTCTCTCCCGCTGCTCTGGGCTCTGGTTGCTTTTGTCCTGCTGCACTCAGCGCTTCTGTCTCCTCAGGAGAGTGACAACTCACACTAGTGTGGCCACACAAAGACCCTTCCTTCTTTTGAGGTGTTAAAAACTTCCATTTATGCATTCCCTGGACAAAAAGCCCCTGAGCCCATTTTCGAGGCCAGTGGCGACACAGGCAGACATTGTGGCCACGCTTCTCCAGCACTCATTTCACAGCTTCTAAAACCAGTATGTGGTGAACAGGATTTCAGCGGCTAAAATGCCCCGGGAGAGGGTGGGCGATAAGAGCGTCGGAGAGGGAGAGAATGGCCAGCGACGCGCTAAAGTAGAATGGAGAAGCCTCCCCATCTTGGACCTGTGTCTTCGCAAACTGGGCCATTTATTACTTGAACTGGTTCCGGCTTTAAAAAACTCAATGATATGGTGGATTTTTATTTATTCTGAGAACAGAAAGGTGGTCTTTGTGGTGCATTTCTGCTCTGAAGCACTTGAACATTTTACCTGGCAAGTGTAGCTGCATCATAGCAATTCAGACCTAAAGACTATAATATACTTTGTTGGAATTGCTTCCAAAAGCTGCCTGAAATGAACTTTAGACACAACAGTCAGTTAAAATAGTGAATAAAATAATGCTTCGATTTTGTTAAATGTAATTTGAGTTTGGATTTGACCACTTTCCACAACTTTTAAGGATTATTGCATTGAGTGGTCAGTGCTACATGCTCATAATGCTCACGTTTATTACTGTGATTGATTAAAAAAAAATTCTATTAAAGGTTAGGTTTTGGTTTATTAAGAAATATAAAAATAGGCCGAAGGCAAGTCCCTAAATTTCCAACACACAAGGGTTGGGTTTGGGTAGTAACAGAGATCACAAAATAGGTGTCCGAGTCAAGTCATGAGTCAATATAATATATACAAAACATATATTGGAAATGTAGTGTAGAAATAAACAAATAATATGTAAGTTCAGATAAAAAAAACAACAATACGTAGATTAGCAACTGTATTTTGCCATTTTACTTAGTGCTTTTACTTTCCTAGGTACCAGTTAAAAGCTTAAACTGACGGTTTGTTTTCATTGCAAATTACGGCACAGTGGCCAAAATCCAAAACACAGCAAAAAATCCATAACCACTGCTTACCTTAGCTTTTGTTGTTCCAGATGCCATTAAATTTATAACTGTGTGTCCCATTAGCCCATTAGGAATATAATCCTTTATTTTGTAAATGTGCTTATAATTAAAAACCTCCAAACTTTTCCCGGTTGTGAAGTAAAACACTAACTCGTTAGAAAGCCAATCAAGCGTTTCATTGACACATCATCTGTGTGATGCTGCATTCTGACATCATTCAATATGATGTCGGATAATATATATATATATATAAAATTGTCACACGTAACTAATGTTACTGACTTTTGCATTTTTTGCGAGTTACGAGGTTTTTTTTATATAGAAAAGCCAAAAAGCCGATAAAAGCCAAAAGGTTTGCTGTGCATTAAATATTTACACTTCTAATAATGGGTTTATAACAGGAAAAAGCTATAAAAATTAATTTTTTACACCTACATCATGAGAAGTAGTTAAAGAAATTGTCTTTTCTGTTACAGTTTAGCACAATGATCCATATGAAACTTATTTTTAATAATGTGTGACTTTTCCTGAACTGCCTCGGCTCTGCCCATCCAAATTACCTACCAGACTGACGAAAGACTTTGAAAATGGTTCGGAAATGGGGG
This sequence comes from Trichomycterus rosablanca, assembly GCF_030014385.1. Classification (NCBI taxonomy): domain Eukaryota; kingdom Metazoa; phylum Chordata; class Actinopteri; order Siluriformes; family Trichomycteridae; genus Trichomycterus; species Trichomycterus rosablanca. The sequence goes on from NC_086004.1 coordinate 19,012,069, forward strand.
CTGTAAAGCAACCCTCCCAAACCTTCTCCTTGTTTAACTATCCCTACATGCCCTCCCAGTGTCCCTCTTTACTTGCTTTCAATCCTCCTCCAATAACTTTATCACCTCGCTCATTTATCATCGACTTCCTGCTGGGAACCGCTTTTCCTTTGGAACTACACGCGCAAGTTACTTTTTGTCAGGCCTGAGATTGAATTTGACAATAGGGTCTGTCCTGAATGACATACATGAAGGTTTTTTCCACAATATCTCCCTCCCTAGTCAATCCTTCTATCCCATTTTACAGCTTAGCCTAAGGACTCCTACTTCATTTTACCATGCTTGCTTCCCTTTTTCAGACCCTAGCTCTGGCCCTGCTGTCAGTGGAGAGATAACCTGGCCTCCAGGAGCTACAGGAGCGACCTGCTGATGGGCCAGATTGGCTCTTTTGTCCGAATAACTGCCTCTGCTAAATCTCCTCTTTAACATGTTGTGGACTAAGAGGGGGCTCAGGGAAGGAAATAGTATACAGAAGTAATGTGTTTTTTTAGGGGGTTTGAATAAAGCCTGAGTGATGGGGTGCAATTTAAAATGTTCTGTCATTTTGTGAAAAGCAATAGGGCATGACCATGTTGGCACACAGTTCTAGATTTTAAAAGCAGTCCTTTGGGTGCGTATTTAAGGCACTTTGCTATACAGTACATTACCGTATCTCCTACCACTTAAAAAATAAGCTGTGCCAACTGTAAGAATGTGCCAATGTTTGTAGATTTTTAACTAAGTTATCTGCTGATTGCGAGCCACAGTAATACGATAGCCAAAAACACAGCGTGCAGTTGTATGCAGATCAGCTCAGATCTCCTACTGTAGATGTCAGAGATTTGAAGGTTCATTTAATTTCAGAAAGAATCAGATGCTGCTCCTTAGGCAGTCATAGCATTAGAAGCAATTATGGATTACGAGGCATATAGGAGGCATATGTTCACTTAAGGGCCTGTGGATCATCAGGATGTGTGTGTGTGTGGTGCGTTCACTGGAGGCATGTGCCGGCCCCGTCCGTAGTGGATGTATTAAGTGTGCCAGTGTAAGCCGGGAACTTACATCTAGTGCTTTTTAAAAAAAAGTCTGTTTTCATTTGCAGAAACCAGTCTTTGGTTTTGCTGGATGGAAAGAGGGGCTGACTGTTATTTAGTTTATTTAGTGGAGAGGTACATCGTTAATGTTTGGCCTCTTCCTGCTCGTTCTCTTGCCGGTTAATAGAAATAAAGCCAAAAACCGTGGCTAAGGTTCAAGTCTTTTGGCTTTCTGTCACTGCTTTGCTCTCTTAGTCAAAATGTTTAAAATGATCCTATTAGACTATATGACATATTATACAATTATTAAGTCGTAGCAATCCAAACATGAGTGCTAGTAAAAAATTGGGTCTCCTCATGAGGCAGGCGCTTTACTCCAGGTTCTTAATGCTCTCTCTTGGTCAAATCTCTTGGCCATTTTTGGCCCCCAGGCATAACATTGTGACCACTGACACATGAAGTGAATAACACTAATTATCTCTTCAGCATGGCACCTGTTAGTGGGTGGGATATATCAGGCAGCAAGTGAACATTTTATCCTGAAAGTTGATGTGTTAGAAGCAGGAAATATGGGCAAGCGTGAAGATTTGAGCGAGATTGACAAGGGCCAAATTTTGATGGCTAGACGACTGGTTCAGAGAAGCTCCAAAACTGCAGCTCTTGTGGGGTGTTCCCGGTCTGCAGTGATCAGTATCCATCAAAAGTGGTCCAAGGAAGGAACAGGCCAAGGCTCATTGATGCACGTGGGGAGCGATAACTGGCCTGTGTGGTCCAATCCAACAGACGAGCTACTGTAGCTCATATTGCTGAAGAGGTTAATGCTGGTTCTGATAGAAAGGTGTCAGAATACGGGGCTGTCTGTCTGTCCTTCCTTTCTTCCTTCCTTCCTCCCTTCCTTCCTCCCTCCTTTCTGTCTGTCTGTCCTTTTGTCCATCTGTTCTTCCTTCTTTCCTTCCTTCCTCCCTCTTACCATTCTGTCCGTCTGTCTTTCCTTCCTTCCTTCCTTCCTTCCTTCCTTCCTTCCTTCCTTCCTTCTTACAAAACATTTGTAGATTTATGATTTATATTTGTAGATTATATTTATGTTCCTCCCTCCCTTCCTTCTGTTTTTCTGTCCTTCCTTCCTTCCTTCCTTCCTTCCTTCCTTCCTTCCTTCCTTCCTTCCTTCCTTCCTTCCTTCACTCTTACAAAACATTTGTAGATTTATGATTTATATTTGTAGATTATATTTATGTTCCTTCCTCCCTTCCTTATGTTTTTCCTTCCTTCCTTCCTTCCTTCCTTCCTTCCTTCCTTCCTTCCTTCACTCTTACAAAACATTTGTAGATTTATGATTTATTATATTTATGTTCCTCCCTCCCTTCCTTCTGTTTTACTGTCCTTCCTTCCTTCCTTCCTTCCTTCCTTCCTTCCTTCCTTCCTTCCTTCCTTCCTTCCTTCCTTCCTTCCACTCTTACATAACATTTGTAGATTTATGATTTATATTTGTAGATTATATTTATGATCCCCCCTCCCTCCCTTCTGTTTGTCTTTCCTTCCTTCCTTCCTTGCTTCCTTCCTTCCTTCCTTCCTTCACTCTTACATAAAATTTTTAGATTTATGGTGTCTCTTCGAACCCCCTTGTGTTTGCGGAGACAAAAAAAAAAGCAAAGCACACACAGTTACTGTGAGAAAAGCTGCAGGAGTAATTGCACACACAATGATTCAGTAATAAAACTGTAGGGAAACTAATAAAAGCAGGCTGGAGCTGATTGGTATTCTCTTTAGTGAGAGCCATGATGGCCTAATTAGCAGAGCTTTTGAATGAGGGAACTCCCGCTTGCTAGATTATTCCAGCATAGGAAATGAGCTACTGGTTAGCACTACAATAGCTGTCACATTCACTTTCATTACACACTGGAGCTTTGCATCGCATTGCTTTAATTATCAGTAATGCCATTGTTTCATTATCAGCGATAAAAAGATACTAACCCAAGCGGCCTATTAGTTGAAATAAGGCGTGCATATGAAATTTTTAAATTATAGCACTTACACTGCTCTTGTTACTTTTATCATTTCTTTTAATTAACATTTAATTAATTATGAATTCTAATTCTTGTTAATTGTGTAACCCATTAATTAAAACAGGGCAGTCTTTGTTAAAACAGGAATTAGGAATGACTAAAAGAGAAGCATTTAAAGAATTAGCAACTCTTTCTGGGGCTTGTGAGAGAGATGTGTGTTAGTGTACAGCTACACACACACACACACACACACAAACTCACAGCGCGGGAAAGGTAAAACAGTGGGTACACAGGCAATCCTATGGTGTGCTACTTTTAGAGCTTGGAATATACTCTTAGCACCAAGGTGCAATTACAATGAAAAGAGCTTTCCATTCTCACAAAACTACTCTTCTCTTCATCCTCACTCTTGGACGCATGGTTTCCACATCCAGTTTTTCTTCAGGTTAAAATGACATTTAGAATTTGGGCTTAATACAGCCCTAAGTCTTCTACCTCTAGCACATCTGAAAAAGAAAATTAATGCTAAGTAGTTTACATTATATTTATATTTAGTATATTTTATATATATTTACATATTTAAGTTTACTTTATCCAGGTAAGGTTTCTACTAATAACTCTGGGTAAGGTTTCCGTGTAATCCCTGGCCAGGACAACAATCCACCACAGGGCCTCAGCCATCCTCCCCCCTTAGACATAGACAATCATGTCTGTAGGTAGGTGCCTAACCAGCTGATGAACCCTGATTTGAACCCTGGATCCCAGTGGTAATGGGCTAATATCACTGTACCTCAAAAAGTCAAAAGGTAACTTGGTTGTGAATAACAGAATTGGTGAGTAGGTGATGGCTTGGCATGTAACGATGCTCTTTTTAGGTTGTGTTCACGTTTCATGCCCGGTGTTTCTAGACTGGCCTTTGGACCCTACTTTGATTAGAATAAAGTGGTAAAACATAATGTAAATGTATAAATACTGTAATATGTCTGAAGCAAAGAAGATATTTTAGCTTTTACATTTACATATTCAGCATTTAGCAGACGCTTTTATTCAAAGTGACTTACAGTACTGTGATAGTATATATTGTCTAAGCAATTGAAGGTTAAGGGCCTTGCTTAAAGGCCCAACCGGGGCCAACCTGGCAGTGGTGGGGCTTCAACCAGTAAACTTTTGATTAGTATTGGTATGTTATTCAGTACCTTAACCGCAGGGCAACAACTGCTTTTATTATGCTTTTATTGACACTCCATCGAAAGATGTATTGCAGCATTGTTGTGGTTGTATTTGGGTTATAATTGAGATTGAAATGTGTTAAGGACCTTGGTTGGGGTGGGGGGTTCGGACCAGTTTTATCCCTTGCATTTGTGTCCAGCAGCCACTCTGGCCAAGGAGGGCCGGGAGCTACAACATGCCTTTTATGACACTTTGGCAAGTGTGCCATTTGTGCCAACAAGCCACTGGCACCCCTGTAGTAACAAGACATGTAAATTATAATTTGTACACCTGTATTGTTAAAAGATCAGAGCAGATGGCTTGGGTCTGTGGTTCATCAGCGGTCAAGCAGTGAACAGAAAATAACGGTTTACTTTATTTTTTCAGTGTACGCTGTTTATGTACTCGCTCGCTCCTTGCTTTTGCATTGCCAGAGATGCAGGGAGCACAAATTGCAGGCAGATCAATTAGCTGTGACCTTAAACCCCTGTGTCCTTGTTTAATTGGCGGTGCCGAGGCAGGCTAATTGTATAAATCAGCTGGTAATGAGATCCCTGCTTGTTGTGAAAAACAGAATAATGCGAAGAAATGAACATCAATGAGCTTTGTGCACTTCCCAGGCTCCCCCTTTTTTCTTTTACATTTCATCTCTCTCTCTCTCTCTCTCTCTCTTGCACCCTTTCATTCCTCTTATTAAATTTTTACTTTATTATTTCACTTACTTTTTAAAAATGCTAGAGACGCAAAGTTAAACTTTTGCTGAGATAACAGCTGTGCACATCTACGTTAAAGAAAGCTCCTGTTTGTTGATATTTGCCCCAGTGGCCTTCTGGCTGATTCTAAATAACGTGCTTGAGCTAAGCCGAGCCGGGCCGCTAAATAAATCATTAGCGTGGCGCGGTGCGAGAGAGGCCGTGCGAGGGATTGAATAAAACAAGCACTTTATATGAAAGGCATTTATTAGCAGAATCAAGCAGTGCAGGGACAGATTAATGAGGTATTAGAGAAGTGGATTCTAAACATTGTCTCAGATCTACTCCCTCAGGGGAACCCAGGGAAGAACTAGAGGCCTTGCAGCAATGAGGCCTGTTTAACTTTAGCTGCTAATGCTCGGAGCCCGCGCCAGATCGTGTGCTTTTCGTCTCGATTTCTGTCTCTGCGTTGTTTGCCAGCACTCAGTTACCCACTCAAATTGTTTTTGGTTTTGTGCATTTTTATTTACTTTCTATGATGTTCTAATCAAATTTCACCCATTTGCCTTTGTCATTTCTTATGGTTTCTTATATCTGATTTATGAGCTTTAAAGATTTAGGATTAAGGATTAAGGACTCTCTTTATTGTGTTATAATGAAATAGAAATAAATGTCTGGTATTAAACGACAGTAAATCTTCTACTTGTTTTTAAGATATTGATTCATATTTAGACTGTGTTAATGGGTCAGATTAACCAGAGTTAATTGTATAGGTCACTCTACAATACAAAGGTAAAAAGAAATGTTAAATATCCTTTAAAAATAGAAGCTAATTGTGTCTTTTTTTTCATTTCAGGTCATTTTCATGCATTCAAACTCAACTTACCAGTGATTTCTGGGAGCTGGGGATAAAGTCGTTCTGTTTATGTAAGTAAAACATGTACTTTTTTATTTTCTCTTTGTTCTTTCTTCTCTCTCACATGGCCTGGTTTTCTGCTGTGTGCACATCTTCTGTCACCTCAAATCCCAAAAGCTGCATGGAAAATAGTAGCTCCTCTCAGACGATTTAAACAAGCAACCGTATGTGTGAGTGAAAATGGAAAAAAGGCTTTTTTTTATAGGATTTTGTCATTCTTCTTTACGTATGAAGTCATCACTCTCGGATGGAAGGACAGAGTTTATCGCAACGTTTCAGCTTTTAATCAGTTTGAAAAACATAGATTTAGATGGAGAAGTCACCCTGCAAATCCCTGTGCATGCTCAAAAGCACACATACACACACACCTCCATCTGTGCATATAGAGGGAATCTATTCTCTATGCTAATGCTAACTATGTTATTGGTAGTTTATGGCTGCCAGTTGCCCTCAATAAGAGCATTCAGAGCAATGAAGAAAGAGCTCCATTTAAAGAAACATGGGCCGGGCCTCCGAAAACAGTCAGTATACAGCCGGCTGCCACAATATGTCTTAAATGGCACTTCTCTTTCCAGCGCAGTAATAAAGATCATATCTGGCAAAGTATTGCTTCTAGGTGATGTTGAGCAAACAAGCTCCCCCCCAAAAGTTAAGTTCATATTAATCTTATTTCAAATGTCAGTTAGATAAGAGCGGCAGGACGGAGTGAAATTAATGTGAGGAAAAAGCGGCGCTGTCGGCCCTGCCTTAATTAGGCCGGTGAAAACGGCATATCCCACCTTAAAGTTCATGGCCATTTACCAACGCTGCTGCTTTATCCCTCTAACTTCAAATCAAATATTGCTTTATATTTTATGTATATAATTTTTTTGAGTAAATATTCATGAAGCAAAAATGAATTATTTGTATGTCACCTGTATATATACACACAAACACACAATGAGGGAAAAAGTCTAAGGATGGCCAGTAAATTTGAATTGTAATCAAAATTTTATACGACATTTTCATTACAAATCATATAAAATTTGAATATTTCATGTTAATAGTATGGCTGTTTCAAGCTGGCATGGAATCCACAGGTTTTAACACTTTCTGATGTTCCATGTTATCCCAGCATGATTTCACAATATTCCTATAAGCATCTTGGGATGTTACTGAATGCTTGGCTTTATCTTTCTTTAAGTGCCCTATAAAAGCTAAGTAAGGTTTAGGTCAGGTGACAGCACTCCCTGGTCAGTCTAGTCATTTCTAATACCCGATTGTGAATCCGCCCACACACACACACACACACGGCCTCTCCGACACATGTCCAATCTGCGGCCACTTGTAATCACTTGCCAGCATTGAGCATTGGGTTCCCACACAGAGCCGTGCCACGTACGGAGAGCCGGGTTAGGCTTCATGTGACCCCCCCCTTCCCAAATTTCAGAGATCGCTTACCTAAAAAAAACAATTTTATATATATATATATATAAAATACACCGATCAGGCATAACATTATGACTAATATTTTGTTGGTCCCCCTTTTGCTGCCCAGCCCTGCAACTATGCTGCACTGTGTATTCTGACACCTTTCTATCAGAACCAGCATTAACTTCTTCAGCAGTTTGAGCTACAGTAACTTGTCTGTTGTATCGGACCACACAGGCCAGCCTTCGCTCACCACGTGCATCAATGAGCCTTGGCCACCAATGACCCTGTCGCCGGTTCACCACTGTTCCTTCCTTGGACCACTTTTGATAGATACTGATTTCTGCAGATCGGGAACACCCCACAAGAGCTGCAGTTTTGGAGATGCTCTGACCCAGTCGTCTAGCCATCACAATTTGGCCCCACTCACTCAAATTCTTTCGCTTGGCCATTTTTCCTGCTTCTAACGCATCAATTTTGAGGATAAAATGTTCACTTGCTGCCTGATATATCCCACCCACTAACAGGTGCCGTGATGAAGAGATAATCAGTGTTTTTCACTTCACCTGTCAGTGGTCATAATGTTATGCCTTGTCGGTGTATATTTGTTTTAAATATATTCTGAATGTGTTTCATTAAAATAGTGTATTTAGTGTTGTCATCCACACCTTTTTCAAAAAATTTTTTACCCAGTCCGGTGTGCATTAAACCTTCAGTTAATGTCTTTCACCAGACACTTGGTTTGCTGGTTTGAGCAAAATGTTACCATAACAAAAGAACCAGGAGTGATTACCACCTTTGTGTGCTGGGATTGTCACTCAGGGTGAATTGAGCCAGCCCACCACTATAGAATTTGCTAGCACTCTGTAGAAGTCTAGTGTTGTGAATAAACTGCACAACAACTGTGGTGTCGGTGTTATTTATTTATCCAGAGATTCAACCTGGTGTGCGTATACATTGTGGTTCTGAATATTGGAATTTTGAAGAGGATATTAGCAGTTACCGCTTGGCAAGCTTAAGTCTTTATGACCGGATTGCTATGCGTGGTTTGTGCTGAGCTGGTCCGAACGTGCAGGATGCTGTTACATGTACTACCATACTCAAGCATGCTGGGAGCAACTAACACCACACAGCAGCTGTGGGCCACGCTGAGTCCCTTTATAGGCCGTGCGAACAGAGATATTAGCCTTGATAAGTTGCAGGGTCAGGTGTCTATTTTTGGGCATGAAGCGCTGATTGTTGGGCTGAATAAAGGTGAAAGAACCTTTGCTTAGAACAGCAAACATCGGCCCTCTGTCCTGGCTTGCGGCCAGCCGCCAGGCAACACTGTGAGCCTTGTACTGTACTTCATGTAGGCTGTGTGTGCATGCGCTTGTGTGAGTCAGTGAGGAAATGTGCGCAGCTGAAGCCAGGTCGTTTTTTTTCACTGAAAACAAGCTTAGCTATCATGTATATCATCTGCAGCTCATAATGACTAGCAAAATCCCAAATAATTAATCTCAAACACACAGTTAGTTGATTGTTCTTGAGCTTACAGTACAGAAACTCTGAGATATACTATATGGGCAAAATTAGTGGACACCCTTGATTATTCAGTTGATTCAGCTAGACCCATTACAAAGAGATGTATAAAATTAATAATATCAAATAAAATATGTGCATCCAAATTTGTGGCAACTAGGTTGATGCCTTTGGTGTGGCGTGCATAGAGCTTTGAATTTAATGCTGTTAAACTCATCTGGGTGAATGAATTATTTTACCCGGGCCTTGCTTATCCAACATAAGTACCTGGCCTTGTAGTGTTTTTTAACTCCGTGGGGACAAATTTCTACAGACACACTTCAAAATCTTGTGGAAAGCCTCTGATCAATGAAGGCAATGGTAATACCAATAGTGTGATTTTTAATGGTATGTCCAACAGGATTATATTAAGGTGTCCACAGACTTCTGGTTATATAGTGTATATAATGTATGTAACGCTAAAATAAGTACATAAATGCACCTCAAGATTCAGCACAAGAGAAAGTCCCTAAATTCTCATCTGCTTTTCAGCTAACTGAAAGCTATTAGTTCACAATGCTAACTTCTGAGTGAGGTAGCGCTATTCAAAAGTGTCAGTACGCATTAGTAAGCACCATCCAGCAAAAGACCCTGGTGGTCCAGACTCTACACCAGTCTTGTCTCCTTCGTTTTAGATTGTTCATAAGCACCCGCCAGATCTTCCCCACGTGCTCCCATCAACGAGGCCTTGTGCGCTCATTAATCTAAATTCCTTTGCAACTTTAATCTGCATGTTTAATTAATCACGAACAAGGTGGTAAGTAATCTGGGCGAACGCGCGGCTTGTTTGCGCCTGCCGTTTAATCACTCCTGCGTCAACTCATCTGGAAACACCTGAGGATGCAGGCGCTTGAATAGGCAGAATACACTCTTTGTCAGCGCACGCCATTCATCTAATGAATCTAGCGAGGCTTTCCGTCATTTCGCATTTAACCTGTCTCGGCGCTGATGTCTCTGTGGAGGCAGGGTCTCCAGGAATGATTTTCTGCAAGAAGAGGGGAAAAAAATTAAATAAACAGCTGAACAGGAGCGCTAATGAAAATGAATAACCTTTGGGTGTTTTTTTTCTCGTCTATTATCTGGGCTATGCCAGCTGCAGTTCTCTACCGACCCTCACCTTCATTGTTGTCAGAGACTGTGTTTAATAAGGGTCAGAAGTTTAATCTCATCGCTGAATTTTTTTTGCTTTACGCAGCTGGCCCAAAGGAATGTAAAAATCAATAGCTGCAAATTAAGGATCAAATTTAATTGTTGGAAATTGAATAATTCCAAAGAAAGAGGCTTCTAAGCCCTCAGAGCGACGGATTCTTACTGAAGAGTTTTTTATTGGTTTTTCTTGTTACCTCTCATAAAACTTGGACTCACATGCCAGTCTGGTCTGTTCTGCAACTTTAGGATTGCTATGTCCATCTCAGTGAGTGGACATTCTGCTAATATGTCCTGGCCATTGTTCCAGATATTACTTTAATATATTTCTGTGCATTGGCGTGTGCTTCCAGTATTTTCCTCCAGACTACAGTTTGATTTTGGACAGCATGTGTGATTTTAGTGGCCCTAAATTATCATTACGTTCCACATCATATGAAATGATTCAATAATATTTGGTCAGATTTGATATGACACACTGTATGAAATCATGTACACCTATTGTCAGATATGTTCAGATCCTTCAATGCACCGCCACATCATTCAATCAATCACAATCCTATTGGCACAATGAAGGCAATATTCTGCCTAAATAAAACCATTTAAAAGGTGAAGAAGAAACTTTCAGAGCCTTTCAACATGTAATTTCCATTCTTTAGAGAGAACATGAGGTAAGAAGGATATTTCCCCATCAATTAGCATTTATGCTAGCTGATTTGTCATTAGAAAAAGGCTCAGGCTAACCTGTGTATAGGCCTACTGGTATGAATTAATGGGAGTAATTAAGTTGGTATTTTAAAAGAGTTTTGTGCCCTCTGCTGTCCTCTAATTGGCTGATTTTGGACGAGCCTCGTTGCATTGTCCACTTTTTTGTCTGCTGTCTTTGGTCGCAGCTGCACTAAATCACAAAATCAGAGATGATATGGCAGCGTTTTTCCCGTTTTGTTGCTGACCAGACCCCACTTGGTAAAACCATGGAGGTATTAAAACACCAGAGAGAGTTATTGGTGGTTTATTGTAGTCAGGTTTGTCATGTAGCTGAGAAAGTAACACATTTTTCCCATACTGCAGTGTAAGTGAATGGGTGAGGGTTTGATGACCTGTAGTAGACCTAGCCGTCTTCCTTTTTCTTAAAGTGCAAAGGGTACAATAAAAGAAACTTCAAAAATGTTTCACCTATTGCATCTTACATCTACCCAGCTTGAGCTGGACTGATAATACATGTCATTAACGCACAACTAAAAGTCCTATAAAATGAATACAGTTTTTAAACCATGAACCTTTCTCTGGCAATACCATAAATCCTCCTGAAACCTCAGGGTGTAAAATTTCTGTTATGTTAAGAGTTAAATGAGTCACAAATAATTTAAAGTTTGTGGGGCTTAAAGGGAGCGCTCGGCTCTAATGGTACCCATTCCCAAATAATTCTGTATTTCTCTCAATCTTTCTTTTTTGTGCCTTTTAAATAGTATTATGCTAACAAGCTTTACGGGGAAAAAACAATAACAACAGGGACTCTTTTTTACCCTCCCCCACAAAGCCTTGCATTATGGCCTTGTAAGCTTTTTCGAGGGGTGTGATGTGTGATGAAGGTGGCATTGCACAACACTTCTGTATCATTGTTCTAATCATTGTATCCATCATTGTCTAAATGCTTGTGCTGCCCTTACGTGATACGTCATGATTGCCTTATTCCAACCTTGAAAACGTGTCTTGCTTATTGTTTCGGTTTCGTTTTATTTCATGCATCCACATACAGTATATATTCATTCAGAGACAAAATCACGAACAAGACATTTGAGCGGTGCGCCGTTTACAAAGACGTTCGCTGAGACGATTCGTCAAGCCTTGACTAACAAAGACATTCAATACTGATTGTCTTGTTTTATTAGCATCTTCAGTAATTAAAGTTTTATTTAAACCATATTTATCATATACAGCTACACGCCCTGTTGGTTTTAAAGCTGGAACACATGGGCATTGGCTTAATGCTGGCACATCACTGGAAGTGGCTGCTACTGTACTTTCTAATTGATGTATGATTTGGTAGATTTGGTACGAGCTAGTTGGGTGAATCTTAAATCTAACTATTTTAAAAATGTAGGATGCAAGGCTACAAGTTGCACTTTATGACCAAAAGTATGTAGACACCTAATCAGCTTGTTGGACATTGGATTTTCTCTTTTCTTCTGCTTTGTAGCTGTCACAGCTTTCACTCTTGTTGGGAGGCTTTTTTGGATTTTTTTTCATTCGAGGTGATTGTGGTAAGGGACACGTCATGTGGACAGTCATGCTGGAACAGAAAAGAACCTTCTATTTGGTTACAGTTGCTAACCAAACTCAATATACTCAAAGTAGGTGTCAAAGCCTTTTTAAAAACTACACGATGCCACAATTACACCTATTGTAATTTTGGATGCTCCAAATGAATCAACTCTCTTTTAATTGGATGCTGGATAATACTGTAACATTTGCTTTTTTAACTGCTACTACAGATTAAACCTGAGCGTGTGATTCACCAAATCTGTGAAATCCAAGCAAGCAAAGCGACTCTATTTCGGATCACAGGCTTAGAATTTAGTGAACCCGTGTTAATGCGTCTATTAGAGATGCAAGGCGCTCAGCTGGTCGGGTTAGGATGAAGTTGTGCAGCGCATAACCCACTAAGTGGCTGCATCTCCGGGCTAATATCGAGGAGCCCCCTAATCCGAGCCCCATTAGCGAGCGCTGTCATTCAGACACATGGTGTCGGGCTGATTTAAATAAAGCGAAATGAAGATAGTTGTTTCTGCTCCCCTGGCTTCACTCATTGCCATAAACATATGCTCTGTGCCCTGCTTCTTTCCATCTTATTTACGACTTTAATTTGTTGTTTGGGGCTGCGAGGGAAATCAAATTTAACGCAATTCTCCCAGGGACCCTGTCATATAATAACATGGTAATTTCGGTGTATCCTTTTGAAAAATGAGGAAATTAATTCTTCCTGACATGTTCTAATTATTTCGGTGTGAACGGGTGAATCCAGTCTCCCTGTCTCCCCCTTTTTCTCCCATCCTTGCCTAAGTGTCTGCAGAAGGTGCGCTGCAATGGCGTGCGCCTGGGCGCCTAGGTGCTAATGCTGACCAGCAGTGCGATTAATTTGAGACACGAGCAGACACCTTTCAACACACTTTCTTAATGTCGCACAAATTAATTCACTACTCATGAGACTTTAGGGCCAGGAGGCGGAGGTGAGATGGGAAAAAGGGACGAAACACGTGTTATTCGAGGTGTAGGTACTTTTGGGGTATGTGCATGCGACAGCATCTCTATAGAGGGGGATGTTACTGGCATCATGGATGCTCCTTATCGTTATCCTTACGTCTCTCCTATGTGACAGTGTGTTAGGTGTGGGGTGGGGGGGAGGGTTTACAAATGCAATTGGAATATGTTCTCTCCCCGTACAATCCCAGCACTGTCAAAACCTTTTCACACCACCCAGTGCTCAGTGCAGACGAGATGAAATGCTAATTTAATTAGACCAGTCACTTTTAAATACACCGTTTTAGGTGCGATAAAGGAATCAGATTTTCCTCTTGTCTCAGAGCTGACTGCTTGTGCTTTTTAATAAATAAACGTTCCTTGTTCTGAACATAGGCACACATGTTCGTACTAGACACTTAAAGGAATTGTACAGCAAATTTAAATTTAAAGCAAAGTTCTTTAGCTTCGTCTCAAGGTAATGCTTCATGTGATACAGCAAATTTAACTCAGGAAGAGTCTTACCTGTATATTATACATTGTTTATATTAGGTTCTTGTTATTAAACATAATCAAAAATTATTTATGTGTCTGCCTAGCAGGACTGATTATCCTCCGGCATTTTGCCATCATCTCTCCATGAGACTTCCTTCATCGGAATCATTGATTAATTAATTGTCTGAAAAAAAAACACCCACAGCTTTGCCTCTGTGACACACAGTTGGACTAAAGTTATTTCACTGGGTCATGGTTTTATATTTCACCTAATGGTATTAAGTCTAAATTAAAAGCTTAGGGACAGAAGGTTCTGTAATATACAACTGTATGTACTGTATGTGTGTGGGTGTGCGTGCATAAAAGATTGAAATTTGCCTGTGAACTGCCACTTTATGCTAATTAGCAGTAATAATCAGTTGTAAGCTGTCCTGTTATTACTGTATTGTTAACAGATTATACTTAGGGAGGTCCCGGGGCCACCACTTTCATTTTCAGTATTATACTGACATACTGAAATTCTGTTTACTGACAAACTTTACAGTAACGGCTTGACTATTATAAGGAGCCCAAACTTTAGGGTGTGCAAAGAAGTAATAATTAGCCTCCTTTTCACTCCTAATACTGAATAAATAAAGAATAAATACCTTTAATGCAACAGGATAAAATAAAGTACTTGGTGCTAATTACTTCCATTATTTCAAGCAGTAAAGAAAGTCTTAACAGTTATACATGTTAGCCAAAATGTGCACTGTAGCGTATATAAAGTTTTGGCTTGGGTGTAGACACACAGAAGCTTAGCAGGATTATCTGAAGATTAGCATCAATCAAAAGAATTAAAACTGTTTGCAATGTAAACTCAAGTGTCAAGTTAATGGGCCCTATTAACTGTATTTTATTCATGGTGCATGTTTTATTGCATCACCTGCAATGAAAAAAGGAAATTATTATGCATATTTTACATATCTAACATTGTCAAAATATATAACTAGGGTTCAGATAAGTTAAGTAATAAGTACATTAAAATATCTGGTAGCTACAGAAATTCAGGCCCAGTGTTGGCACACTTTGGACATTGACTTAGTTAACACTACATTGGCTTTAGTAAAAACACACATATGCCTTTGTGCGTTTTGTGAGTGGTTTTTTATTTTTACTAATACCTGGTCTGGTCTGGTATGGTATTTTAAACATCCAGATGTAAGAGGGTGGTTGTTAAATCTTTCTGTTTTTCATTCTAATTACAAACGGTGTATATGGGGCTGAAAGTCAACAAACGGGAATTTTTATGTGGGGACCACAAAGGTGTAATTGATTTTCTGTAGGTGTAGAGGGGTGAAGTTCAGACCTCATGCACACGGAGAAGAAAAGGACTTTACAGTGTTTGGGGTGTCCTTACTGCGCTGTTTATTTAAGAAGGGGTTGCCCAGAAATGAATGGATTATTAATAATGTATACCGTTTAGTTTAGATAATAGGGTATTTATAGTAACTTAATTCTATACTATAAAGAAAAATACATTTTTTCTGATTATTAACTAAGTATTAATACAGATTAATTCAGTATTCTGATCTTTTAATCACTATGATAAAGCATTTGTCTTTTCTAGCATGACAGTGCCCCCATCCACAGGGCATGAATGGGTCACTGTATAGTTTAAGGAGTTTAAACACATATGCTTAAACAACCCACCAGATTTCAACCTATTTAAAAACTAAACATTTGAAATTTTGGAACAATCTGTTACACAACACTCTCCACCACCATCATCAAAACATCAGGCTTTTAGAAGAACAGTGTTTTATTGCTCCAGAACAGCTCCACATTTAATCATTTGTGTCACATTTGGCTGTTTTTTAATAACATCATTGCAATCGGAAGAATATGCTAGAAGAATGATCTGTTACATTATTGTGTTTTTAACATGCAGGTAGAAAGGATTTTCTTACTTAACTTTTCAGAATTTAAATAGCACCTGCTAAAAGGCTCATGATTTAATAAAGGGGGTTTTCAGTGTGGGGATTATAGTGATTTTACAACATCATTGGTCCAATATTTTATTATTGTTATTTATTTTTTATTATTTTTAGAATTTCTAATTCTAAAAAGAATATATTATTTTTTATTTTAATAATTAATTTAATTAATGTAAATAATTTAATTATGAATTTAAGTCATTTAATTATTTTATATATTAAGTTTAATTCATTCATTTAATAAATTAATTAATTTAAATAATTTTATAAATATTCATATTGTTTAAAGCTGTCATTATAATGATTTTCTAATATAAAAACAGCCAAATGTGACTAATCCCTACAGTCATGTTGACACCTTTAGTACACATTAGTCTCTGCTCAGTTTCTGTAATGTGTACATAAATGTCGTTCTTTTTTAATAAGTATGCTTTTTTTAATACAATATTAGAGGTAATACTATCATCTGACCTGATGGTAACATCACAGTAACTAAGGTGATCCTGTATGGTTCTTTGGCTATGTGAATAGTCCCATTTTGATGCCATTAGAACTATTTTTACAGAATAAAGCAGCAGCTAATTTTATGCCAGTGTTGACACAGATGCCCAAGTCAGTGACTGTTAGATTATCCTTTAAATCACAACAAATGCAACTTGTTTCAGAAAATAGTCAGTAACGGTTCAAATAGCTTCTATAATGCCGATGTATACCATCTAGACTCTTCAATAAGAAACCAGTCATCATCTCTATGGAAGAACTGATGCACCAAATTTGAATTCCAGCCATCCAAACCTCATTTCTCCCCTGTCATATATTAAAAGCAGGGCAACAGTGCCAAGTGGTTTTATCCAAGACCACTCTGCATAAAACACTGGTGGCCTTAAACATCTACTGAGCGTTGACTGACAGACACCTCACCATGGAAGCTGCAAGCAAAGAGTCATAAAATGAGCCCCAGCTTCTAATGAGAAAATCTCTGGCAACTTTCCCTCAGCAGTGGAGCCCACACACCCAGTCTCCTGCCCTGCATTACTTCAACAAGTAGATTTGACCAAAAGTTTGAAAATGTGCACTGCGTTAAAGTAAATATGTTGGGGGGGGGGGGGGCATCCAGAAGCTGTGTTAATAGCGAGGGCTTGTTGTCCATATGGTATTACTTTAATGGACCACATTCGCTGCAGATGGCGGGAGCCTCTGCGTTTGGACACGGCTCTTGGCAAAGGCATCGCTGGAGATGAGACAAAAAAAGCGAGAGGGAGGCAGCGTGGAGCTCGTCTTTTAGCGCTGATGTTGATCCTTCTCTCTTTCCTCATTCAGCGAATCATTGCCCTTGAAAGCAGGCCTGTTCTAAATTTAAGACTTGTTGCTATACCCACTCTCTCATTTTTTGTACATGTTGGGAGAAGAGCAAATACAATATGGCTCAGTCACATTTTCCTCAGCTCCGTGTCCAAAACCGCACCTAACTCCCCGTGCACTGCGCACTCAGTTGTCTCCATTACCACAATAGGGCTTTCGGCAGCAGGCAGAAAGCTGAGGGAACACAGCAGCCAGAGGGTGAGAGAGGGGGTTAGAAAGTAAGAGAAGTAAGTAGCAGTCCTGGGGTCTATTATATTGCAAGAATCATACATAAACTGGATAATGCGCAACAGTAAATTACATGCTTCTCGGTGGGGATGAAATTGTGTATATTTATTCTATCAATAATAGCGCAAGACATTATGGCACATAACTGTTTCCAATTGGCCAATCACAACTCTTACAATGTTATCGTACAAGCTTCTGTACAATCAGCCTGTAAATACAGACGTACATAATTTTCAATAATCAAGACATTACTCTTAGATTCCTGCAAATTATTCAGACTGCACTCAGCCTAATCTGTGTTTTGTGCGTCTGTGGCGTACTGTCTGTATGATCACTTTCCTAGAATGTAAATTTAATGAAATTGAACGATAAATGCTGCAACTATAATGGACAAATTCAAAAGTATTACACTCAAGCAATTCAACTCTTAAGACAAGACATACAGTACAGAACTGTTCTGTACTCTGTTCTTTTGGTTTACTTGTGCTTTTAAGGCTTTGTGGAATCTATGTAACAGTAACCTTACCTTCTTTGCTCTTAACAAGTAGTTCCATTTTTTTTAAGAAAAAATTATTATATATCTGTAAAACCTAATTAAAAGATGCTAAATTGATCAATCGACTGTAGAATTAATGCCAGCATCAATATTTACTAACTGACCCAATAACTGATCTTACCCTTTCATTGTAGGTGAGTTGTGAGTAAATGGATAAAGTAATTTCCTTTAATATTTGCATCTATTGACTTAGATGTAATTAATAAAATAATTTTTCCCAACGCTTTTCCAGGTTAGGGTTTGCGTCGGGTCTGGTATCACACTCAGGACAGGTTGCTGATTCATTGCAGGGCAGGATGGCATCTTACATTCACTTAATCACTCACACTTATCGTCAATTAAAAGTGTCTTTTGCATGTTTTTGGGAGGTGAGAGAAAACCAGAGCACCCCGAGGGAACCTACCTGGTATGAACTTGGGCCTTTAAGACATACTCTAGATTTCTCAGCTGCATTACTGTGCCTCTCGATAATGAATAAAGATTAGGATTATTTATTAAGACTAGTGTTTCTCAATTTAGAACTTTAAAATTTAAAAAGTTTAAATTTTATATTCATATAATTAAGAATTATAGCAATATATATAACGCATAGCAAATGGGCAGAAAATATTTGGCTCCCATTGAGTAGATCGTTTAAAATATAATAATAATACATAATAATTATAATTTATAATAATAATTTCTGCTGGCTGATTGATGGTGCCTGCACAGAGATGAGAAAAGAGTGCTCTCAGGGTGTGTCTCTCCATATACAATGCTGAGCTGCACTGCACTCGTCAAAGTGCAGGTGATAAAATGCATACAGCATGCTGCCCACGTGTTGGAGGGGGCATGGGTTAGCTTTGTTCTCCTCAATCAGAGCAGGGATCGGCATTGGTGGAGAGGAAGCATGACGCAAGGGAGAAAATGCATAATATATATATATATATATATATATATATATATATATATATATATATATATATATATATATATATATATATATATATATATATTTATATTTATATATATATATATATATATATATATATATATATATATATATTTATATTTATATATATATAATTAATAAAAACAGTTTATGGATAATGTCTAGTGTATCTAGCTAAAATCTTGATTATGAAAACCTTAATAAATAAGTGTAAATTTATTTCTGATGTTTTGAGACAGGTGTACTGTATAGGTTCAGTCCACTTAGAGAATTAAAGTAAGTTTTTGTTTTGTTTTTATTAGGATTTTAACGTCATGTTTTACACTTTGGTTACATTCATGACAGGAACGGTAGTTACTCATTACACAAGGTTCATCAGTTCACAAGGTCATATTGAACACAGTCTTGGACAATTTAGTGTCTCCAATTCACCTCACTTGCATGTCTTTGGACTGTGGGAGTAAACCGGAGCACACGGAGGAAACCCACACGGACACGGGGAGAACATGCAAACTCTACACAGAAAGGACTCGGACCACCCCACTTGGGGATCGAAACCCAGGACCTTCTTGCTGTGAGGCGACAGTGCTACCCACTTAGCCACAGTGCCGCCCAATTAAGGTGAAGAAGAAGACATTTCTATACTAATAGAAGTGGTGTCTTTTAGGATGACAGCCATAATACTTTCAACCAAAAATGGCTGGTTATAAATTATCAGCATTATTGCTCCACTAACATAACCCACTGAGCTCCTAGTTTCAAAGACTGAATCAAATAGAATCTGTGGTCAGGACCACTTGTGTTGGCTTTACAGCTTACTAAGATGTTTTGGTAGTTTCATTTTTGTCAACCAAAATGACAAAACTGTGATTTCTATCAAGGTTGCTAACTTCCTTTTGAGAAAAAGATGGCTGTCATGAGCTTGTGTGTGTGTTTTCGTTGTCACGGACTGCCCACCAACAAAAAAAGAGTGGGAGAGCAAGTGTGTGAGATGTGTGTTTTTTTAACACTCCCTGTGAGTGACAAGGAGACACGCATGATCGGCTCTGTAGCGTTTTGACTGTTATTTTCTCGCGTTGTCACCGCTCTGGCAGCACCGGGTTTGAGACACTCAGAAAAGTCTGTGTCCCCACACCCTATTCCACCCCGGCCCATTCTTTACCTCCTCCTCCTCCTCTTCTGTCTCAGACACCTGACGGTGAGAAAAGTCTCCAGTGGGCCTTGTGGATTTGTCAGCCTGCAAAGTGCCCGAAAGACTGTATCCTTCTCTCACTCTTTCCATTCTCTCATAGGACTTTGTCTCTCACTCACAGCCACAGAGAACGAAAAAAAAGAGAGAAAAAGGAAAGGGAGGGGAGAGAAATGGGGCAATTTACGCCCATCTTATTGCAAGTCAAAGCATTTAGGAACAATCTTTTTGCTCTGATGTTACTTATTTATGAAGAAGATGGTGAGGGAGTGGGGTGTAACAACATGAGAGAAATTGCTAATTAGTTTCAGTACTTGATAAATTTGGTTTCTGCAGTCGTGCATTTAAAGACAAAGTTTTTTTTCTCTATCTTGGGCTCCAGCAGCAGTTTTAAGTAGACTAAATAATAAAATCAGCACTTTACATACATTTAGAAGGGGCATGTTTGTCATCAGGGTATTAAGATTTCAATGATTAGCATCTTTCTGGCATGCCAGCCTGGCATGTAAACCTGTGGTGTGATGTAAAGCACGCTTGAATTCAGGTAGTCAAACCAGTGTTCCATCACCTCGCAGTTGAAGAAAGAATGCCAAATTTTCTCTCAGCACAGAGTGACAGTTTGGGCACCTTGTAATAGGTGCAGTCAGGCAAGCCCTAGTACTATGGGTGCAGGAAAATCACCAGCTCTACTCATAATCATTTATAAGGAACTGGGACAATTTAAATGACAATATAGTACATTCTACCAGAGATGTTCACAAGTCACAAAATACGAGTCCGAGTCCAAGTCAAGTCACGAGTCAATATATTATACACAAAACATATACTGGAAATGCAGCGTAGAAATAAACAAATAATAATAATAAAAATAATGTAAGTTCAGATAAACAACAACAACAGATTAGCGACTGTATTTTGCTGTTTTACTTAGTGCCTTTACTTTCCTAGTCATTGTGCAAATGAATGTAATTTCCGTAACAAGAAGGTAAAAAGCTTAAACTGATACGATAAATCACGGCACAGCGGCCAAAATCCAAAACACAGCAAAAAAAATCATAACCACGGCTTACTTTAGCTTATGTTCTTCCAGATGCTATTAAATTTATAACCGTGTGTTGTCCCATTAGGAATATAATATGTTATTTTGTGAATGTGCTTATAATTAAAGAACTCCAAACTTTTCCCGGGTTATGAAGTAAAACACTAACTCGTTAGTAAGCCAATCAAGCGTTTTATTAACACATCACCTGTGTGACGCAAACTAAATATATGCAAATAACAGTACTTCTTACTAAAAATTTAAATCAGAAGGTCTGATTGGTTCAGTCTTTCAACCATTAGCGTCAATTCTGTAGGAGCGTTCCATTCACCCCAGTTGTTCCTGTGAAGTGCACCAGGTAGGGTATTCCACAATTTTAAATGAGATTCCAATCCGAAGGTAACAAAAATGCATCTCTGCATTTCACACCATTAGATTAATCATAGTGTGTATATATATATATATATATATATATATATATATATGTATATATATATATATATATATATATATATATATATATATAAAATAAACCATTAAAACATAATTAAGTCACAGAATTTTAAAGAAAGTACTGTGCTACTTAATATTAAAAATTACCAGCAACAATTACTTTGAAAGTATGGGTTGGTAAAGTGTAGCACTGTAAGGAAAGCTCAAAAAGATATTCCTCTGGCGTTTAGATGGTACAACTGTAAATTATGCTACCCCACAACTGCTGGGATCCAGGATTCAAATCCCCAGAGGTGCTATCAGCCAGGAGTTATCAATATACAGACATGATTGGGTATCTCTGGAGGGGAGGATGGCTGAGACCTCAAGATGGATTGGTGCCCTGTTCAGGGTGTGATTAGTAATTCTTGGAAAAAGATAAACTAGTAGTATAACATGAAAATTAATGAATGAATTATAACATATTTTTATTAACCCATGTATAAACTGTATGTGTACATTTACACCATTAAACACAGTATTATATAGATAAAACAAGGAAAACAGACCCCCAAAGGTGCAAAACTGGACCTTTGGGTCTCATCGTCAATCAAAATGGGCCGTTGAGGGTACCAGCCCTGTATGTGTACAGGGATCTAAATATATACAGAACACGCACCAATATATAAGGAAAACATCTGGGTTTCATTTCCCAACACGTGCGTCTCCACTTGTGGTCTAAAGCTGCTGAGCGAGCCCTGTATGAGCGTGGTGACATCATGACCATATCCCATCATGGCTCGATGGCGGACACACCATTGGCACAGGCTTAGCACAGTCACTGCGCGCTGCGGGCCCCTGCGGTCGGGCTCCACGGAGCTGTCGAGGTCCAGTCACACATGGCTGGCAGCTGAAGCGCCGCACGCCGCTCTCGGCCCAACGCAGGGCGGGACACGGCGCTATACAATAACATATCATCAGCTTGAGGCTGGAAAACCGTGCGTGCTAATGACAAATGGCTGCTTTTCAGACGAGAACGGCCAGGTCCTTTGTTCTTTGCTGCGCTCTGGTTTTGGAGGGCGAAAAATTTTCCCTTTCCGAGGTAATTGACGTAGGACGTGTTGGACGTGTCTTTGTCTGTCTTCTCCCTCCCTCTTGTTGCTGATGTGTGCCAACTTTTTAATGCTAAGTACTGTTTAAGTCACAATGGCTCTCTGTGTATTTCTCCTGCCACAGAACCGAAATGCTGAACATGGAGGGCTTTCTGCGTAGCAGCTTTTTACTGAGGTTAGTCGTCTTTAGTTTCTCCGTCGTTGTCACACGGGGGTTCAACTCATCTGTCTTTTTCATGGCCCCTTCAGTATCATAACACCTAGCATTAGCTGTCAAGCAGGAGGGTTTGTGTCTGTGTGTGTGTGTGTGTGTCCTCATGCTCCTGTAGGTGTTAGACTTTCCTTGTAACCCCTGGCATGCTCACAGTACTGCCTCAGTAAACAGTCCGAGTCAAAGCATGCCCCATTTATTCACAGTGTGTCCCACCCTGCCATCAGACCCTAAAAGACCCGTTCCACCACCTGCATGTGTCTGTTACTCCCCTCACCGATAGGCCAGGTCAGCTGAGTTGTGTTTGTGCTACAACCGTAAGAGTCACAACTCTGATCCCCCCCACCCCACCTTCCTGTGATTCTAATTAAGAATCTGTGCCTGTCATTACACAGAGGAAGTAAATAACGGCGAGCGTGTAGGCCATCGCGCTATTTGTGCCGAGCACCTTCCTCGGTCTTGAATTGCTAGTAGCAGCCCTAATTAGCGATCTCTCATTAAAAGCAGTGACAGCATCTGCCTTTCAAAGCCGCCGTCAGCCAAACTTTACTAAAGCTAATGAATCCGCTTTGATTTCTTTTTCAAAAGGTCATTTATTTGATTAAATTAACAACATATTTTTTTTGCTGTCTACCCAATCTGCTAAAATCCACATAAATGTAAAAAATTATTATGCTCTGAATGCGACTTGATTTTTCAAGGACTTTTTTCTTTTTCGTTTCTGTCTTTCTTTTCTTTTTTCTTTTTTTTTTTTTTACTTTTAAATGCAATCAATTCCTGTATTCTAAGAAAATAGTTGCTTTAAGATAATGATCACATTTCCTAAAAAAAAAAGAATCTTTAAATTCTGTTTGGCTTCCATTGGGTGATGTGTTGTGCTGTAGTTCTTCTGTGACTTGCCTCTTTTTTTTCTGCACTCTTATATGCTGGCGTATGTAGAAGTGATTAGTCTCAGTGACAGGATTAGCAGGAGCAACGTAGTGTATTATTTTAAACATTACTTGGCTTTCGATTCATATCTTGGTTTACGTACCTTGATAGTTTTAGTTTTGTTTGGGTTTCAAACTGCCTCACGCATTCCTAAGGGGTGTATAAAATCAATTAAATCACATCAATTGGGGCAGCACGGTGGCTCAGTGAGTAGCACTGTCGCCTCACAGCAAGAAGGTCCTGGGTTCGATTCCCTGGGGGGACGGTCCGGGTACTTTATGTGTGAGTTTGCATAAAACATGCAAGTGAGGTGAATTGGAAATACAAAATTGTCAAATACAGTCATTTGACATTAAACATGTGAACTGATTAACCTTATGTAACGAGTATATACCATTTCTCTCATGAATGTAACCAAAGTGTGTAAAACATGACGTTAAAATCCTAATAAATAAATAGATAAATAAATAAATTACATTAATTATATTCTTCATCCATGGGAACACTTTGGTGGAGGCTCTTATTTGTCCCCTGTGTTAAAAGGTCCTTAAAGACAGCTGTACAGACACAGTTGATAGGGTATGGCCTTACTGCTACTGAAACAGTGATTCCTTCCATCTAGTGGAGGCATCAGCACAAGCGGCTACGTAGGAGTCATCACTGACTGGTGAAAAGGTAGCCAGAATTCAGAGAAAATGTGTGCTGTGTGCCCCTCTCGGCCAGCTTGGATGTTGTGCAATGGGGGGGATTGGAATCAATCTCACTCACTCACTTTCTTAACTGCTTATCCAATTTGGGTCGCCGTGTGTTTGCTGGAGCCTATCCCAGCTTTTCAATGGGCGCAAGGCCAGTCCATCGCAGGGCAGACACACATACACATACATTCACCTATAGGGCAATTCAGTGTCTCCAATTAACCTGACTGCATGTTTTTGGACTGTGGGAGGAAACCAGAGCATGCAAACTCCGCACAGAAAGTACCCGGACCGCCCCGCCTGGGGATCGAAACCAGGACCTTCTTGCTGTGAGGCAACAGTGCTACCCACCGAACCACCGTGCCGCCCTGGAATCAATTTAATTATAAAAAAAAAAAAAAAGACAGAACCCTGACGTCAACCCCATATTTACGTCAGAATTTCTTTACAGTGCGTCTCAAGGCAGGCTGTGTCCCAAATGGCTTTCCACTATCTACTAGGTCATTAGGGATTTTGAAGATTTGCTACCTTTAGTGCTTAGTGGGTTTTCTCAAGTTTACCAAGTAAAAAAATAAGAGCTTGAATAAAAATAAAAATGGGTCTAAATCAAGATAGTTCTTTGGGGTTTGGAGATTATGTGTGACCTCCTTGATTATCTCTAATGCCTCCATGTAGCAGTGGATAATAAAGAGGAAATTTAACAGTAAATTGGTCTGCTATTTTAAAAATGGAGATTAAATTACTTGCAAAAACATGCAGAAGAAAGATTGGCTGCTCGAAATTGTGTGTAGATTTTAATTAGGGAGTATGCGTCCTGTTCAGGGTGTATTCCTGCCTCGCACCCTGTTTGACCCTGAATAGAATGAAGAGAAGTGAATAGCCAGAGCATTTGTACCACCCTAAATTTGTATTGCAGCAGGGTCCTTCGTGTGTGTCCATGTGGGTTTCCTACAGGTGCTCCGGTTTCCTCCAACATGTCCAAAGACATGCAGTCAGGTTAATTTGAGGTACTGAAGGTGCCCTGTGTTTGAATGTGTGTGTATGTGTTCCTTGGGTTCTTGGGTTTGGGTCCTTTCTGTGTGGAGTTTGCATGTTCCCCCTGTTTCTGTGTGGGTTTCCTTCGGGAGCTCCGGTTTCATCCCACAGTCCAAAAACATGTAGGCAGGTTAATTGAAGATACTAAAGTCTTAGTGTATGTGTGCATGTGGGTTTGCCCTGTGATGGACTGGCGACTTGTCCGGGGTGTTTCCTGCCTTTCGCACAATGAATAAGACCCACTGTGACCCCGACCAGGATATGCAGTCGTAAAACAGACAATGAACGACTTCCTATAAGGATTTCAAGGATTTCTACAACACACTCGGCAAAAGCTTTGAGCCACTCTGTACGCTAATCTCTTTCCTTTACACCCCCCCCAAGTCATTACAGAAGAACAAACGCAATTAATTTGGAGTAAATGCATGATTATAGCTTCTTAACTCACATCCTTTTGTCACTTTCTTTTTGAATTAGATAAGAAGAGGCGATATTAAGATATCACACACAGAGCTCTGGTGGATTAAACCAAAGCTGCCTCAACAATCAGAGCGAGATTAAAGCCGCTCTTTCCCTTTGGATTTGCCACACAGCTTGCCACAAAAAAGCGATCAATGTGCATTAGGTGCGTTTATGGGTTTCCGCTGTACACGGGACCTGATTTAACACAGAAGGAACAGAATTTTACGTACTGGTTCATTTCCCACCAACTTGACACACAACATGAACAACTATTTAATAATTTATTATCTGTTTTACCACCACTTTATCCTATTTAGGGTAGCAATGGGTCCAATTCACTTGTCAAAAGGCAGGAAACCAGTCCATCACAGGGCAAACACACATACACACACACTAAGACTTTAGTATCTTCAATTAACCTGCCTGCATGTTTTTGGACTGTGGGAGGAAACCGGAGCTCCCGAAGGAAACCCACACAGACACAGGGGGAACATGCAAACTCCACACAAAAAGGACCCGAACCCAGGACCTTCTTGCTGTGACGTAACAGTACCACCCACTCACTGAGCCATTGTGCCGCCCATGAACAACCACAACCACCTGTGCTTTATCCTGGCACCAGGTACAGTCTGAATGTGCCTGTGTCCATGTACGTTACCTCCAGGTACTTTGTGTACCAGTACTAGGACCTTTTAAATTTTCTGTACCACAGATTTTGTATTATTAAGTTTTGTATTATTTGGTATGTTTTTTTGGCATAGTGAGTAGAGCACATCAGCATGGGCAAAGCTGTCTTATGTACACGCTCACTAGGTCGTCAGACAGACTCTCTGTCTCATACAGAGTATTTCTTTCTGTAACCTTGACCAGGATTAAGTGGTTAGTACAAAAAATTGTCATTCATTTCATGAATCCTTTCATTCATTCGCTTCATTGCTTTATTCTGGTCAGGGTTGCAGTGGGTGCAATTCATTGGGTGAAAGGTAGGAAACGTCCAGTCCATCACAGTACAAACACACACTCACTTTCATGCATAGGGCAATATTGTATCTCCAATTTACCTAACTTACATGTCTTCGGACTGTGGAAGGAAACAAGGGGAGAATATGCAAACTCAAAAAAAGACAGGCCCTTTTTGCTGTGAGGTGACAGTGCTACCCACATATATCTTTAAAGTGCATTTATGAAGTAAGGTTCTGTTTATTCCGAACTCTTAAAATTCATATGACAACTAAGTGTTTTTATTGGTTGTGGTTGAACCTGAACATTCGTGAGCTTGTTAGATAAAGAAAGGAAGACAAATAGACAGAGAAAGAGAGAGAGAGAGAGCGAGACAGAGAGAAGCGATGTCTCCAGCAGCCTCCGTCCTAATCCCAGTGGAGGGGACCTCCTCCTCTATCCCTGTCATTATTTGATGTAATGAAAGAAGAAAGTGTGTAACAGTGAGATTGTTAATTAATTTAGTCTAACAACATGAAGATAAATGAAGCCCCTCTGAAGGTTCACTAGGCAAACAGAGCGATCAAGGTTTTTTTCCCCCCTCTTGACCGGGATTAGTGAAACACTATTCTCAGACCTGTCATTATGCAAAGAAATTACAATATCTAACCATGTTTACAGACAGTTGATTAAAAAAAAAAAAGGTCTATGTATACATGTAAGAAATTTACTTTATATGGTTGAAGGTATTTGGACATATGACTGTAAGCCATGACATGATTTCAACAACAAATGGTTTTAAAATAGTGACCTTTGTGTGATCTTCTCAGCTATGACAACAGCCACTCTTCTGAGAAGGCTTCTCAGAGAAAGATTTTAAACTATGTATGTTGGAATTTGTGCCCATTCAGCTGGGTACTGATGGTCACGAAAGCCTCATTTGATGTTCCAGTTCATTCCAAAGCTTTTAGTGGGGCTGAGTTGCTTTTCTTTATGTCTTTATAGATCACAGTGATGCTGGAACCAGATAGGACCTTTCCTAAACTGTTGTAAACTTGAAAGCATGTCATTTCCATTGTTTTGGCACTTGAAACATATTTTTTCATATAATGTATGTCATGGCAGTCTTTCAGTTGTGTCGTTTTTGGCTGTGATATATAAACTGAAACTGTATATAATTTTTTTGTCCAAGAATCCTCAAACTCACCATTAAAAATCTGATATGTTGGGTCACAAATATACGTACGGCAACTTGGATAATATGGTGGTACTATAATACACACCTACTGTATATACACTATAAAATACATAACATTAAAACCACCTCCTTGTTTCTACACACATTGTTCATCCATTTTATCAGCTCTACTTACCATATAGAAGCACTTTGTAGCTCTACAATTACTGTGTCTGATCCACTCATACTAGCACAACACACACTAACACACCACCACCATGTCATTGTCATTGCAGTGCTGAGAATGATCCACCACCTAAATAATACCAGCTCTGTGGTGGTCCTGTGGGGGTCCTGACCATTGATGAACAAAGTGAAAACAGATAAAAAAAAGTATGTAGAGAAATAGATGGACTACAGTCAGTAATTGTAGAACTACAAAGTGCTTCTATATGGTAAGTAGAGCTGATAAAATAGACAGTGAGTGTAAAAACAAGGAGGTGGTTTTAATGTTATAAAACCCACAAAGTTTTGTTCACAGAGTAAGGACCAAAAAGACCTGGCTTGGCTATTTTGGTGTTGAGAAAATCCAGTGGCTTGTACAGAACTCCTGAATCCAACCCTATCGTAACACTTTAGGGATAAATTGACATGTCAGTTGCAAGCTTTCTTGTCCATAATGTCTCTTTTGAATGGTCACAAATGTCTACAGGATTTTTGTGGACAAAAACGTACAAATAGAATGTCCAACAAGCTTATGATCAGGTGTCCACATACTATATACCACATACATGGTAGATATGAAATCATAATTATTAAATGGCTTGCTATTTTATTTATTTGTTTCAGTCACATGATTTTTGCATTATTTACATTTTTTACTTACTCCAATGGTCGACCTACTTCAGCGCTCAAACACGCTCAACATTTACACCAGTATGAGCAAGAAAAAACTCTCACACAAGCCTGTCCCATTTCCTTTGAGAATTTTGGTGGTCTAATACGGCTCGGTGGTTATTCGAGGACAAAATGGAAGAGAAAGGCAAAGAGGGGCCTAGAAAACAAAAGCAGAATGGACATTTTTTTCCTTCTTGAAAACTAGCCAGACAGTTGTCTTCATCCGCAATCCTTTTGAGAGAAGCAGAAGTCTATCAATGATCTCCGCGGCCAATCATTCGTGGCAGCCATTCTATGCACCTTTATTTTTCAAGTCGCCAACAATGGCTTGTTGATTGTGTGGACAACACTGGCACAATTACGCTCTCTGTTGTGGTGGCAGGGCAGCATAGGAAATGTCCACTGCTTGATAATGGCCTCATTCTTGTTATTCTCTGAACGGGGCCCCAGTAGAAGGAATACTTGCTCCTGGTACGTCATTATTTTGCAAATTTTCGATTAGCTCATCATGTTGTCCGCATGGATGCGAATCGTAGCTAATTAGAGGGACGGGGCTTCACCGCTGGCCTTGTCCCACTCCTGAGTTAAAAGGTAGGCACTTGATGAGCCAATAATATGAAGAAAGGTGGTCAAAAGGAGGGATTAGCACTGTTGCCCTAGTAACTCCAGCGTCCATCTGCGAGGGGAACAATGGACTTGTGTTTCTTTGCCACCTTGGCTTGGAAATATAGAAAGAGAGAGGGAGAGTGCTGAAAGTACAAGACCTTTAACAACAAAAGGGAATCCTGGCCTAATGGGTTCTTTGCTGGGAGTCGTTAGAGAAGATGGGCAGGGGACAGGGAGACAAGAAGGTCACGGTGTAATCCAAGGACACCGAAGGTCTATGTTTAACCAAACATAGGGCTTTTCATTTGTTTTGTGCCTTCACGCCAATACAGATATGGACTAGGACGCGTCTTTAAACCCACATGGAAAGATCAAGGCCAAAAAAGGAGGCAGAAAGGTAGGGAAGGTGGAAGAGAAAAGAAACTTCTGGCACCTGATCTGGCACTGGTATCTAAATTTATCTGGCTGGATGTGCACCGTCTTTGTCATTTGTTGATTCATTCATCGATTCATTCATTGTCTATTATACCAATGCTTTATCATATCCAGGGTCGCTGATTCTGAGTCTGATTCACTTGGCCGAAGGGCAAAAAACACACTGGACAGCACACTCATACTTAGTGGGGCTTTTGTTTTTCCAAATTAACCTGACTGCATGTCTTTGGACATGCTGTGAGGCTACCCACCAAGGCACCGTGTTGCCCAATGTAAACTTATTCCAGTCCTGATCAACCATAACATTAAAACCACCTCCTTGTTTCTACACTCACTGTCCATTTTATCAGCTCCTCTTACCATATAGAAACACTTTGTAGTTCTACAAGTACTGACTGTAGTCCATCTGTTTCTCTACATACTTTTTCAGCCTGCTTTCACCCTGTTCTTTAATGGTCAGGACCCCTAAAGGACCACAATAGTGTGTTAGTGTGTGTTGTGCTGGTATGAGTGTATCAGACACAGCAGTGCAGCAGGAGTTTTAAATACCGTGTCCACTCACTGTCCACTCTATTAGACACTCCTACCTAGCTGGTCCACCTTGTAGATGTAAAGTCAGAGACGAGCGCTCATCTATTGCTACTGTTTGAGTTGGTCATCTTCTAGACCTTCATCAGTGGTCAGAGGGCGCTGCCCCCGGATGCTGTTGGCTGGATATTTTTGGTTGGTGGACTTTTCTCAGTCCAGCAGTGACAGTGAGGTGTTTAAAAACTCCATCAGCGCTGCTGTGTCTGATCCACTCATACCAGCACAACACACACTAACACACCACCACCATGTCAGTGTTACTGCAGTGCTGAGAATGACCCACCACCTAAATAATACCTGCTCTGTGGTGGTCCTGCTGGGGTCATGACCATTGAAGAACAGGGTGAAAGCAGGCTAAAAGAGTATGTAGAGAAATAGATGAACTACAATCAGTAATTGTAGAAGTACAAAGTGATTCTATATGGTAAGTGGAACTGATAAAATGGACTGTGAGTGTAGAAACAAGGAGGTGGTTTTAATGTTATGGCTGATCAGTGTATAAATGCAATTACAAAACAAACTACAAAACAAAAAGGTAGCTTATAATAAGAGGATAACTCAAACCCAGCAGCACAAAGTCAAGAGGGCTCAGGCGATTTCTTAAAGTTTTCCAAATCAATTAGGTAATAATTTCATCGCGTAATTCTTTCAAACGCCCTAACGACTTTCACGAAACATTGTTCATGTACAAATGGGTCGAGATCCATTATCATTTGTTGTCAGGGACAGTATGTTCGTGATGTACCGCCTCTGTCTCTTTCTGGTTCTCACCTTTTATATCTCTTATTACAACGGGAATATGTCCGTTCACATTAAGCTAATTTATTGCGCGGGCCACCATAACTGCAGCTCGGGTTAATGAATCTGGCATCACTAATTATTCCTAAGTATGAGATTCAGCAGATGGGAGAGACTGCAAAGTAGGCCGCTCGACGTCCAGCCATTCATCTTCATCGTCAGCTTTATCTCCGAGTTAATCTTCCGGCCATCTGAGAAACGGACACGGGAGAGTTTATGATCAGGGACACGTTACGGAATGCCAGGCTGCTGCCTGTCCTCGAAAAAAATGGGCAAATTTCCCTCAATGGCTTCCTCAGCTGCAAATGATAAGATTATCTATAATTTGATAAAGTGAAGTTGGCGGTGAGCAATCAAACTTAATAGAAAGCATCTGTGGTCAAGCACACACATGGTTCTAAGATTAAATTTAGCAAGTCAAATGTATTTGGCTTTTCGTTGTTGTTTTCTCGAGTTTTTTCTTCCCATTTTAGTCATGTCCAATTACCTGATTGCATTTTGCTTCCTCTCTAATGATGCTGACTTCCACTCCTGACCAAAGAGAGCTGTGACTAACACACACCCCCTTTGACACGTGTGCAGTAGCTGACAACATCTTTTCACCTGCATTAGACGAGGTCACATGGG
Source organism: Trichomycterus rosablanca (assembly GCF_030014385.1). NCBI lineage: Eukaryota > Metazoa > Chordata > Actinopteri > Siluriformes > Trichomycteridae > Trichomycterus > Trichomycterus rosablanca. The sequence continues at coordinate 19,044,017 of NC_086004.1, forward strand.
GCTCAGTCTTGCGTACGGAGAGTCACGCACTGATCTCCATTATCCCCCGTCTCTGTTCAAGCGGCATCAATTAGCCGGCAGAGGTCGTAATTGCATCAGTTAGTTATTTGTGACAGTATACTAAGTTCCAACTTTTTTAAGGGCCTTGCTAAAGGGTCCAGCAATGACAACCTGTCAAAGGTGGGGCTTGAACCAGCAAGCTTTTGATTACTAGTCCAGTACCTTAACTGCTAGGCTATCACTGCCTAGTTATGAGGAATCCCCTACTGCATCCAACCCTGACGGGCGAGCCAATCATTGTCCGTGTAGGCGCCCAGCCTGCCGAAAGCAGAGCTGAGATTCGAGCTCACGAGTTTGAGATGTCAGCTCTGGTGTGCTAGCGTAACTGTCAAAAAAAGCCCTTTTTTTTTTACCCTTTTTCTCCCACTTTAGCTCATCCAATTTTTGCCCGTCAAACATCCTCTCACTAACGCTGGTCCCTGCTCCTGATTGGGGAGGACGAGGCTGCTCCACGCCAACTCCGACACGTGCACAGCAATCGAACATCTTATCACCTACACTTGACGAGTGCAGTGCAGTACAGCGCTGTGTACGGAGAGCCACACCCTCTACCGCACTCCTTTCCCATCTCCGTGCAGGCGCCACCAACCAGCCAGCAGAGGTCGTAATCGCACTAGTCTGAGAGAGAGTCCCCATCCGGCTTAATCCCGCCCCTTATCTGAACAACAGGCTAATCGTTGTTCATGTGGCCGCTCAGCCTCAGCCGGCAAGGCAGAGCCGAGATTCGATACGATGTATTCAAGATCTCAGCTCTGGTGAACAGCGTGTGTTTTACCGCTGCGCCACCTGAGCGGCACAACCCTATTTTTTACATTAGCCTACAATATATGCAGTTCCACGGGACCATGGAACAGGTTTCCCATACATCCTTATAGCTTGAAACTCAGCGCCTTTAAAACTCAACGCCATTCCCAGAACCAATTGACGTCCAGTTTCAAGGTACCACTGTATTTTATTTTAGTTACAGTATGGACACCTCTTGTCAATTTTGCGTTTAGACGATTCAACCACACCTATTAAAAAGGTATTTCTAGGTAAACTTACAGTATATGCGCCCAGTTTTGTGGTAACAGTTTGCAAAAGGCTCTAGTAAGATGAATCGGAATACTGATTGCATTCCAGGCGTAGACGTACAACATCAATGCTTGATTTAACAAATGCCCTTTGTTTTAAATGGGCACAAGTTCTGTTTAAAATATCATGGACAGCCTTCCCAGAGAAGAGTAATGGTTGGGGGGGGGGGGGGGGGGGGCATGGTCATGTGTCCACATGCTATGTAATGTACTTCATTGTCCAGTATGTAAGAGAGGGGCACATTATGCATGCGCATGTCATGTAACCTGCCCGGTTTTTGGAGTTTTATGGACAGAATATGACCAAACGGTGTCCAAAAAGGGCGCCAACAGTGAAGCAAAGTGTACTACGCTAAAAAAAAATCTCACTTCCTTCGATTTGACCCCTCCAACTAGCCACTGGGAGCATTTCTGCTGATGTTCCTTCATGCTCCAGTCGATACATGTCAGTTTGAAGGTATCATCGTGTGATCAATGATAACTGCCCAGCAGTGACTCCCAGGTCCTTGAACTTGTCTTAAAGCCATTTTTCTCTTTGCCCATCTGTCAGCATCTTTTATCAGCCTCTCTCACTCAGCCCGCTTTGCTCTCGAGCCACAAGTGCTTCCGTTCTCCTCGTCTCACCGCGGCCCCGTGCGCCGCTCCGAGCGTTTCAATTTAGATTTCAATTATCATGTTAGTTTTGTGATTAGACGTGTGTCCTCCAGGAATCAGACCTCTCCACTCCTCTCTCTCTCATGTACGTTGTCTCTCTTTTCCCCTCCGCAATCAGATGGGATCTGATGAATTGCGCACGTAATTACGGAAGTTATTGAATATGCAGATCGCTGATGACTGTGGGTGTAGCTGTGAGCGTAACTGTGACTGCAGGAAACAAGAGGATTGCTCAAGACCCACTCAAGTATAGAGAAAGAGTGCCAGTGGACGTCATTAGCCTGAGATAATGGTGCGCTCCAAAAAGGGGGAAACTCAATTAAGACTTTTAGAGTTTCAATTATGATTGGTCTTGTTTGTGTGTGTGTATGTGTGTGTGTAGCGACAGGCTCCGATGCAGCTGCCATGCTCAGTCTTTGGCGAGGGCATTTGCCTGCATTGACCTGCGTAATCTGAGCAGCTAGCGGTTAGCGTGTATGCTGGCAGGGGCACTGGGTATTTATGGATTACTTACCATGAGGTATTTTCTCCCAACACTCATGATCGTCATCCTCATAGAGCCCACGTTGTAATGCAGTTCTGGAAAATGCTGGGGAAAAAGGGAGGCGGACAAAGAAAAGAGGAGTAGGAAAGTTTGGATTGGTGGGATGTAGAATCATCTAAACGCTTCTTAAAAGTTTCTTAAGAAGAAATGATCCATATTTACAGACACAAAAGAAGTTTAGGTTTGCAATCTGATGTTAAGCCATAAGATGAACAATACTTGTGTGTTTTATTAGTGCTATGATGAAGCATTTGTAGCTTTAACAAAGGTTGGCACATTGACATAGCAGGTAGTGTGGGTATTGCACGGCATCCAAGGGTCCTGGGTTCAATCCTTACCTGAGGTCCTTGTCTACCTGGCATGTGATGTGTAATGCCCTGCAGTGAATTTGTGCCATGGCCACAGTGCATTCAGTCTGTGTGTCAGTTATTTCCCGTTTAGGCTTTGGACCCACTGTGACTTTGAACAGGATGAACTAAAAAATGAATAAATATATTAACGTTATTAAAAGGTACCACAGTAAAAAGTTAAATAAAGTTGAAATTAAAATAACAATAATAACAATAATAGTAATAATAATAATAATAATAATAATAATCGCAATAATAATAATAATAATAATAATAAAAATAATAGCAATAATAATAATAATAATAATAATAATAATAATAGCAACAATAGCAACAACAACAGCAATAATAATAATGATGGTAGTAATAATAATAATAGCAATAATAACAAATATTATTAATAATAATAATAATTATTATTATTATTATTATTATTGCTTTGTTGTTATTATTGTTATTATTATTATTATTATCATTATTATTATTATTGTTTTGTTGTTGTTGTTGTTATTATTATTATATAATTAAAAATATTTAATTTATTCATTTTTATTAACAAAACAAAAAACAATGGACAGAAAGCAATAATACACCCTGTATTGGGTGGAAATCCATCACAAAACATTACATTACAAATGACTCACTCACTCACTTTAGCATGCTTTCCTTCTATTTACATGGGTTTCCCCCCACACCTCAAAATATGTCAGTAGGTGGATTGGCTATTTTAGGTGTGACTGAGTGACTGTGAGTTCATCATGACTTGCAAAAATTCCCACCCTGTCCACAGTACACTATATAGAAGTATTGAAAAAAACCTATACTAATTATTGGATTTGTGTGTTTCAGACATAACAATTGCTAACAGGTGTAATGATATGCTTCCAGTTTAGGGAAGGCCCTTTCCTGTTCCAGTATGACTAAGTGCAAAAAGTGAGGTCTATAAGGAAATTACAAGCTAGGTGTAAAGGAACTTGGAGCCTGCACAGAGCTCTGACTGTAACTCCACTGGAAATCTTTGGGATGGACTGTAATTTGGACGGAATAGGCACAAATTCCAACAGACACCCTACAAATTGATGTGGCTGTTATAGCTGCAAAGTGTTAAAAAGGAGGGGGGGGGGGGGGTACTAATAAAGTTGGTACTGGTACTAATAAAGTAAAGTACTAATAAAGTACTAATAAAGTAAAGTAGCTGATATAAACTCCAGGGTCTTTAAAGTGCTCATGCACATACAGTCTCTAACACCCCAAACTCTTCTCTTCAGCTCATAATATAACACACAGGATTACAGAACCAGCCAAAGAGAGAGAATGAGAGAGAGTGGGAGCGGGTGCAAGAGGGTGAAATACAAAAACGATTAGAGGAACGATCTCCCCTGGCTGAAGAAAGCTGCCTCACAGCGTGAACGTTCCGGCTGTGGTGGCGGTGTCGGGTTACCTGAGCCGTCACTCATCGGGTTCAGTTTTTTTTATGTTCTTGACACTCCTAAGTGCATCGACTTTGTTGCTTTTAGTTTTAGACGAAAAGGGGGTTCGAATCAGTGTTGAAGCCCCTGTTGTGTTTAATTCAGTACTTGTTCACGGAGAAGCATTAAGTATTTTTAGCGGTGAGCGCGGAGCTGCCGTTTATAGCCCACAGCACTGTTACTCTACAGCCCAGCTGCTGACGATTTCACTTTTTAATGGGTGAGGATTTTAGAAACACTCAAACACTCCCTGTTGTCTTTTACCCACACACACACCTTTACCGTTCCTTAAGCACACCTTCCTTCCAAAAAAAATGCAGTATCTATGATGCATGCATGCTGTAAATAAAGGCAAATCATTTAACAAAACACACTTACACACACCTACACTTACACCCACATACAAACAACAACTGCAGAATATACTGTAATATTTAAAAAGCCAAATTATTCATTTATCATATCATATTGAAGCGATTTGTCAAATATGACCTCGTAAACACAATTTTATTTCACCAATCTTTCTTTTCAGTCACTTGCTGTCCCTGTGTTTATGAAATAATGAATCGCTCATAATTAGTCATTGTTCTCGCACTTGTGCTTACAAGTACAAACAGTTCATGTACCTTTAATAAGTTTATACTACATGTAGTTTCTGATGTACCTATTAAGTATATAATGCAATAAATACAATGACATATCATGCACTGATACACCGATCAGCCATAACATTAAAACCACCTCCTTGTTTCTACACACACTGTCCATTTTATCAGCTCCACTTACCATATAGAAGCACTTTGTAGTTCTACAATTACTGACTGTAGTCCATATGTTTCTCTGCATGCTTGTTAGCCCCCTTTCATGCTGTTCTTCAATGGTCAGGACTCTCCCAGGACCACTACAGAGCAAATATTATTTAGGTGGTGGATGATTCTCAGCACTGCAGTGACAATGACATGGTGGTGGTGTGTTAGTGTGTGTTGTGCTGGTATGAGTGGATCAGACACAGCAGCGCTGATGGAGTTTTTAAACACCTCACTGTCACTGCTGGACTGAGAATAGTCCACCAACCAAAAGGTCTAGAAGATTAGCAACTCATACAGCAGCAATAGATGAGCGATCGTCTCTGACTTTACATCTACAAGGTTGACCAAGTAGGTAGGAGTGGACATTGAGTGGACAGTGAGTGGACGCGGTGTTTAAAAACTCCAGTAGCGCTGCTGTGTCTGATCCACTCATACCAGCACAACACACACTAACACACCACCACCATTGTCAGTGTCACTGCAGTGCTGAGAATGATCCACCACCCAAATAATACCTGCTCTGTGGTGGTCCTGTGGGGGTCCTGACCATTGAAGAACAGCATGAAAGGGGGCTAATAAAGCATGCAGAGAAACAGATGGACTACAGTCAGTAAGTGTAGAACTACAAAGTGCTTCTATATGGTAAGTGGAGCTGATAAAATGGACAGTGAGTGTAGAAACAAGGAGGTGGTTTTAATGTTACGGCTAACCGGTGTATACTGTATATATATATATATATATATATATATATATATATATATATATATATACAGTCCAAAAGCAGTCTAGTTCCAGTGAAAGACTGCAGGCAAGTTGACATTGCCGGAATGTATGAATACGCATCTTGTCTAGTGTCTATTGGCTCATTAACTTTGTCTTGTTTCTGCCTAAATGAATTGCTGTTCTATATTTACCCTAGATTTCTTTCCATTTGTCGTCTGGTGACACCAGAATGAAACATCTGTTGGTGTACTGCTGCAAATAACGTGTTATCACTTTGAAAATGCGGCACCTTTATGCATAACATAGCTCGATGTATAAAGTGAAAACACTTAGAAGTTTGCTTCATAAAAGATAAATGGTTGAGTTTGCTTTTATGCCGTGGTGACGTTTAAAGGAGAACGTTTAGAGAGCACCGAGCCTGTAAAGGCAACAAGCTCATCAAGCGTGGTGATTAAATTTTTACCGCGCTACGCTTTTGACTTTGCGATAGCTGTAATTCTTATTGAATGCTGTGAATATCCTGCTAATTTTGTGAATTTACAGCATTGGCCTTAATTAGATAATGAAATCTTTAATGAACTTAAACTTTGTGTAATATCTATCCAAGATTTAAAATGCCGCAAGTACAGAAGGTTGCCCCCCTTTTTATTTCAATAATTTGGAAACATAAGCACTAAAGGCAGTAGGATTGACCCTGATTTGAAAGGATTAATTTCCCTGGCTGATCAGCTTAACTCATCATGATCGTATATTATAAGGATAATAGGATTGTACATGTTTATTCCAACTATTAGCTCAAAGTCACATAATCATCTTAAACAGGGGTAATCAGTCTATAATCCGACTAGAACTGTAATGTACTGGAACCCTCAGTGTGCATTAGACATGGGGCGGCCGCGTGGTCTCTGTTTTTTTAGAGCTCTGATAACACACAGATTTCGTAAGGCGACCTTTGTCAGCGCACGGCTATTGTTTGCAGATTGGGTTGCACCGTTGCGGGCTGTGAAAGACACATCTGCTGCCTAGGAAAAAGAGAGAGCACGAGAAAGGAGGGAAAGTGCGGTGGTGGGGTGGGGGGTGTCTCTGCTTCAGTCCCTATCCGCTTATCAAATATTTGTCTGGCCTTCACTAGGTATTTACCTTCCCTCTGTTTGCTTTGCTTATTTAAGCCTCCCCAAGCTAGACAGACAATGTTACCGAAGAGTAAATTCAGCAGTCTACCTCTAATGTATTATACATCTGTACGGAAGGAAGTTTGATGTAGTTCCTTCACTTTCTAAGGTGTTCGAGGTAATACGTTTGTTCTTAGTGAGGTGTTGGGCTGCTACAAACTGCCAAAACAGGTGTAGTGTGTCTTAGCATGGAGTCTACAAGTGTCTGGAACTGTAATAAAGACACTCTTCTTCCATAGAATGGTGCGTTGGTCCAAAACCTTTATAGCTGCTTAATTTGCTTAAATTTCTGATAACTGCAAAGGTTTTATCACACACCTGGGCTTTGTACACATCCGACCCCTTTGCTGTCCCCAACCGGCCCGCATAAGGTCAGTGAAAATTAGAAATCATATGTAAATAAGTGTACATTGTACATGCAATACAATAGCATTGTTTTTTATTTATTGTTTAATTTATGTTCGTACGTGTGCAAGTGTATCCAGCTTCACCGTAATGCGTTGGCAAACAGAACTAGTGCGATTGATACAAAATCAAAATACATGGACGTCGAAGTATTTATTTACTGAAGTCAGATGTAAAGCCGTGTCTTTAGTTTATAGAGAACAAACAAGGATTACAGTTTTAATAACCATTACAGTACAACACACACTAACACACCACCACCATGTCAGTGTCACTACAGTGCTGAGAATGACCCACCACCTAAATTATACCTGCTCTGTGATGGTCCTGTGGGGGTCCCTCATTCACTTTCTCACTTACTTTCTTAACCGCTTATCCAATCAGTGTCATGGGTGGGGTGCTGGAGCCTATCCCAGCCTTTCAATGGGCGCAAGGCACACAGTAACACCCTGGATGGGTCCATTGCAGGGTAGACACACATACACACACCCATTCACCTATAGCGCGATTCAGTGTCTCCAGCCGTTTTGGACTGTGGGGGAAAACCAAAGCTCCCGGAGTAAACCCACGCAGACATGGGGAGAACATATAAACTCCATACAGAAAGGACCCGGACTGCCCCGCCTGGGGATCAAACCCAGGACCTTCTTGCTGTGATGCGATAGTGCTACCCACCGAGCTGGGATAAAGTTCAGCCTACTGGTCCGGCCCTTCACAACAGTCCCAGTTTCTTATGTGGACCCTTTCAAAATTTAATGACCCACCTCTGCCACAGTATATTATTTACATCATCACATACATATGCTGTCAGTCTGAAAAAAGATCACTCCAAGCAGGATAGAAATGTAAACTGCAAACCTTCTCAATGGTGACAGCAAAGGCTAAACAAAGCCTATTTAAATCTTCCCTGTGGGGGGGGTCAAGCATTTAGACATGGACCATTCTCTTGGTGTATGCTATAAATGTTAGGAAACACATACAGCAAAAGCCAGCTGAGCAATCTTTTTGACAGAGCAGAGTGCGAATATTACAGTGACAATTGGGGTGTGGGGGGGGATGTCCAAGTATTAATTAGGAAGGTCAGACCAACCCAATCCCCCTCATAATTTGAATCATGTGTATGAGTCCTAATACATGGGACGGTTTTAATACACCAGTCTACAGTATAAATCTTAAGCACACTTCAGTATTTAGTCCCACTGCTCCACTTGTGTAAACTGACAAACAGAAGCGGTGTTAATTTGCTCAGCCCTTCTCCCCCAACTCCCATAAGCCCTCCGCCGAATGGTCACGGTCGGCAACCGGTAACGTGTCTGCTTAATATGTTTTTGATTGATTTGCCATCGGTGATCTCCACAGCCATTCTCCACAATACATGTGCAACCTTACACGCGTATATTAACACACACACACATGTACACACAAACACAAAGGCCTCTTTGTGCTCTCGGCAGGGTGAGGCAGATGCGGGGAGCCGAGATTACCACGATCGTTTCATATCGGTCTCGGACCGGCCCCCCCACCAAAAACCACACTGAGCAGAATGACTGCGGTGGTGAAAAACCACAACTGAGAGTTGTGGCTAGCAGCCAGGGACTGATACACACCCCCGTCGCACACTCGCGTGTGTTTTTTTTTTTTCTTTTTTGGAAAAGGAAGCAATTTAGTTACTGATTTCATTCCAAAAGCCTGTTGTGACGCATGCATCGACGTCTGCCAGGAAAGAAGTGGGCAGGAGGAGAAAAAATTGAGAATAGAAAAGAGTTTGAGACTAAATTGTTAGTCAACATGAATGCTCTGGACGACTAAGTGCCTGTGGCTGGAGCGGGGATTAGGTTACCATTTGTTGAGGAGAGTTTTCGGATTGCCACATTCATTGGCACGTCGCAGAGGAAGCTGCTCGCTAACCCTATGGGGTTTGCTCATCTGTCAACTTCAGTCGCTGAGATTTTTTCCCTGGTCGTTTCCAACACTTTATAACAGGCTACTGTGCTGTTTTATTCAAAGGAGACTTTACATAGGCGAGTGGTCAGACGTTTCCTGCACCGGACAGTACCGTGTCCAGTAATGGTTCAGCCTGGTCTTCAGGAATCACCCACTGTTCCTGGATTTATTAAAGATGTTTCATGATGTTCACCAGATTTCAGGGCAATTACTCAGCTCAGTGGTAGAACTTGTATCGACTGTCAATCATGTACCTAACTTATCTGTATCTGTCTTTAACAGGCCCAAGTATGTTCATTTGTCTGGCTGCTATTAATTCAACCCTCCTGTCTGACCTGTCACCCCGGCCACACGCCGGTGCCCACGCTGTCCGCTCAAGAGCGGCCGACGAATTCGTTTTCCGCGCTCCGACTCGCCAATCAATGTCAGTTCCCTCCGAAATAACAAGGCTCGACTTACCCCGCAATTCACGGCCCTGCTTAACATGGCCTCATCTTGGTGGAGCAAATGAACTGCCCCTGTTTTGATTTTCAGATTGACGTGTCACATGAAATATGGCTTCCCTCTGTTCTTCTCCTCCCCCTCTTTACCTTGTCATAGAAAATCTCTGCTGGACTACATTTTTTCTACTGTCTCTTATGGGTGGACCAAATCACCCTGAGGAGAGAATCTTGTCTACTATGCAAAGACTGAAATATATGTATACAAACAGCAGCAGGACAACAGGGCAACAGAGTGAGAATTAGGGATGGGATAAGTGGTGACTAATGAGCTGTTGTTCAACCCAAATCCTCCAAAACAGAGCTGCTTAATCTAAGCGGCGTTAAAGGTAATTTTCTCAATTTTCTTCTCCTCTAAATAAATCCTGTATATGGGATGAGAAAGGAACAAAACTGCTATTATTTGTATTAGCCGCTGCAAATTTTCCAATTTAAGGGCAGAGCCTGTCTATTTTTGAAACAGAAAGTAATAAGGGAAATTGTCCCTAGAGAAAGACGGCCAGTGTACGCCAGCATTCCAGATGTCCACACTACAGTTGTACCAGCCTGAGCATTTTTTTTTTCTTTTCTTAGTTTGCGCCAGTATATGCCAGTGATGACCTCATGTAGACCGGGCAGTTATTACTAGTTTCTTTGCTCATAGCACCATTCATTCTCTCCATTCTCTTGCTGTCACTGCTATACATGCGAAATAAACCATTGTTCTTTATTTTAACTCTCCTTTTATCTGATTTGTGCATTGAAACATGGAACTCATTCCCTCTAAAACCTGAAGTCAGTTGTTGTAAACTTTACAGCTTTATTGAGAGGTATGTTGTATTGTATTTTTTTTAACACGGCTGTGTTGCTATAGTGGCTGCAGTATTGAGTTTTTGTGTTTAGTAAGTGTTGGAACCTGAGTGAAACTGTCTACAGATGAAAAAAGACCCATGTGTTCACTTGTCAAATATATGATTTGCAACAAACTTTAGATTAGTTGTTGAACAGCAGCCTGTTGGACTGTGGAAAAATAAAGCTGGCTTGACTGGGGACAGAGTCATTCATGTTCCAGCAGGCTTTAATTCCTGGCAGACTTGATTGCTTGTGGTTTTTGGATTACATCTGACCATTTAGACACATTCGCAACAAACTTTATATGAGCTTAATAGAGCTGGTTTTAAAGCAGGGACTAAGTCCTTGCTCAGCAGCCTGTTAGACTGTGGAAATATAAAGCTGGATTGACTGGGGACAGAGGGATTCATGTTCCAGCAGGCCTTAATTCACGGCAGACTGGATTGCTTGTGGTTCTTGAATTGCATCTGACCATTAAGATGTATTTGCAACAAACTTCATATGAGCTTTGTAGAGCTGGTTTTAAAGCAGGGACTAAGTCCTTGCACAGCAGCCTTTTAGACTGTGGAAATATAAAGCTGGCTTGACTGGGGACATAGGCATTCATGTTCCAGCAGCCTTTAATTCATGGCAGACTTGATTGCTTGTGGATTTTGGATTACATATGAGCATTAAGACACTGCAAACTTCATATGAGCTTTATAGAGCTGGTTTTAAAGCAGGGACTAAGTCCTTGCACAGCAGCCTTTTAGACTGTGGAAATATAAAGTTGGCTTGACTGGGGACAGAGTCATTCATGTTCCAGCAGCCTTTAATTCACGACAGACTTGATTGCTTGATTACATTTGACTATCCTTTCAGCATAAAGTGACGGTCTGGATTTTCTTTCCACCCCTGTCTAAAAAACCCAATAGTCTATGTAGTTTGAGGTACGCAGTCAGACTAGCCCTATTTATATGTACACAGAGTTAACAGCTATAGTGGGTCATAATCGCTTCCAGTGCTCTCACACAGCACTCATAACTTATTGTCAGCTCACAAGGCAAGCCACAAAGCACCAGTGTTGCTCGGCTAATGTGCTCGGTTGCTGTACTTGGCCGCTGAAAACTCAACTACAGCGGCAGTGACAGACAGCGCTTTGGGATCCGCGCCCCCCCCGAAGGCCCCAACTTGTTACCCATTTGCTTAGAGAAAGAGAGAGAGAGAGATGTGAAAGAGGGAGACAAAACCACATTGCCTTTCTTGTCTCGGGATTTCCTCCAGCTCAGCCAGTTCGTGAGCAAGTGTATGAGCGAGTGTCTGAGCGAGTTTATGAGTGAGTGTACGAGTGGCGGAGCTTAACACTGCCTCTGCTGGATCTAAAGTGTGTGTGTGTGTGTGTGTGTGTATACATGTGGCTCTTGGTGGATGTGAGCTGAGACGGCAGCCCATCAGACCGGGACTGTCGGCCCATGTGTGCATGCTGGACCGTGTCTCTGTGGACGTGTGTGTGTGTGTGTGTGTGTGTTACGGGACGGGAGCGTGTACTTGTGAGTTGCTTTTTTTCGGATTTGATGAGGTGTAATGCCATCCACTACTGAAGTGGTGAGTGGAGGACATCGAAGAGAGCCAGTGGCTGGGAAAGACAGTCTGTGAGTGTTTACCAATTTGTTACCTGATCTTACATCCACCCACTTTAACCCATACCCTCTATCACACACACACACACACACACACATCTACACACATATACACAACCCTTTTAATTGCAATTTGGAATTGAGATACATTCCAACCAGGATTATTTCTTTTTTAGTTCAGTATTTTTGGTGCAGACTCATTTCAATAATTTCTGAAGTGCACTTGACAAAGCGGCCGCCTTTAAGAGTTTGTCTAAGTGTCCCAAAAGTGCTGGTCATTTACCAGTAAAGGCATGAGAGGGAGCGAAATGAAGCTGGCATAATTAAGTGGACGTTTTGAGGATGGATAGGTCAACATTTATGCAGGAACAAATTCCACAAATTAATTTGGATAACTCTCGAGGTGCTTTTTAAGAGTGTGGGCATTTCTCGACCCACCATTCGCTCTATTTCAGTATCATTATCTGTAATTACATGATTATTACACTTGAGTCTCCATTAAATTGTATCTCAAACTGTGGTTTATAATATTTATAATTTAGAATTCATTCATTAAATGAGTACTGTCTTGTCCCTATGAGTTTTCATACTCTAATGTTAGATTCAAATTGTCAAACTCTAGCAATGATATTTAAAACATAACAGAACGAGTCACTCGGGTCATTTTCTGATGCCATGCAGACACACTTCTCTCTCTCTCTCTCTCTCTCTTTGATTCTCTCTCTATGTCGCTTTCCCATCCTCTCTTACTGTTGCAGATTGTACTGTTAAAGTGAATAGACTGCACGCTCACTTAATTACGTGAAACAGTGGTAGCCGCGACGGTAACGTTTCCAGCCGAGAGCTTAAACGGGTAACAGAAAGCCGTTTACGGAAGCCGTTTATGGCCTCATCACCTGTAGCTTCACTTTCTGTCTGTCTCACACTTGGCTCCCTGTGGAAATATTTATTCTCATTTATTAAATTTCACACAGCCGTAACTGCACGATTTGGATTGCTTGAAAGTGCTCTGTGATTTAGGTATTACTCCTGAGAGAGCACATTATGTGTATTTTTAATTTTTACAATTTAATCATGACTGTTCAGCTCTCTGAAACTCAAAAAGTTGACTTAGCATTCTGGCACTCATATAATATAGAGCTTAGAATGATAAAAAAAATATATCTATATGCAACTATTATATTTAGAGTTCCTCTGACACCTTTGCAAATCAGGCTTTTACTTTTGGTTAAAAAATACATATTTGTGTCTGGAGAATGTCTATGCAAAGTTTAAAAATATAAGGACAGATAAAAAAATCAAGCAATGCCTTGATTTGACAATTAAGTGCTGTTAAAAAAATAACAGTGTAATTCTGTCAACAACAAAAGTCAGAAGTAAGCATAGCACGACAATACTGTTAAAACACTGATGTTTTACAGCCTTATTTTTAATAGTGCAGCAATAACCTGTAGAAAGTCAAAGCATCAGCAGTCCTGAATGCTACAGGTTCTATAAAAAAAAAAAAACTACATACCCTGTATATTTTGTGTGTTTTTTTAAAATAAAAATAAAATAAAAATAAAAAAGACAAGTAAAAATAACACTGCTTAAAACTTTAGGCTATGTCCATCAGTGACATTTTGGGTCACTTTAAAATCATAAGAAATTGATATAAAGTCTAGTGTTGGATACATTTAAAAAGTAAGTAAACAAGTTAAAATTATGACTAATAGTATGTAATAATTTTACTTTCACAATTTTCTCTTTGTCAAGCAAAACAATCACGTGTTCCACGCCTAAAAACAATTTTAACTTATTTTTGTAGATTTCTGTGAATTCTTTATGTTTTAAGGCCTAAACATTATGAACAATTATTTTTTTATAGCTACTGACCTTGTCACTGCACCCCAAAGGTCAGCTGAGATCTTCTTTATAATATAACATCTTGCTCATTCATTTTTTATTACCATAATAAAATAGTAGTAGTTGAAAATAGTAGCCACTGTTTATTGATTAAATATTTTAATCACACTGTTTTGCAGTATGGCCATGCACATTGGCTGCACTCGCCAGGTCGTTATTATTATATTATAATATTGTAGCGGCGATATGTGAGTGACATTCAGCTCAGCCAATCAGAATGCAGCACCCGTTCTGCAGTTAGTTAGTTTTGTATATGAGACTTCCCGTATGGCCCCAGCATTGAACCCAATAGGTAGTTCGGGTGCTGGAGCTAGGCAGTCTAAAATGTTGTAACTCTACCTTGTCGTGGGCCTTTTTTCCCACAACTCCACCACCGCACAGAGCAAAATACCCGTAGCATCCCCGCCGGACGAGCAGCACGATAACGAAAGTAAAAACACTAAGTTTTTTTTACATATATTGTGGGTACAGTCACACCACCTGATAGAGAATGTGATTTCATTTATTGATGCAATAAATTATGTCCAAATATTTGTATTTATTTGTGGTCGCTGTCTAATGAAAAACACGTATCTCCAAAAACCCAACTTTTCAGGAAAAGGAAACAACTTTTTGTCCCTGACAGTAACGATGCAAACAAACCACAGATAGATACAATTCAGCACAGAAATAAAAATATATCTTCATCAGGTCGTCAGTCTGTCGGTTTCATAATATGTAAAATGGACTTACGTGTATTGTAGACAGCAATCAGGGACATACGCGGATTCTTTTTGGTGAATTCCAGAGAGCACGTCCAACTTCTTGCACAGCCTTTTGTGTGTTCTTTTAAATACTGCCTGTACTGTGAATGCATGTTTTAGCACGAGCAGAGTCTAATATTACTGTACTAGACTATACCTGGTCAAAATCAGCACATTTAATCTAGCAGCCAATGGAGATACTCGTTAAAGAGTTTGCGTGATTGTCGTTGGTCATTTTGATATTCGCTGCTATGGACAGACAGACCCACAATCAACACATGTAAAAAAGTGAAAACGGCTAAAAGTGGAGATACATGTTTTTTATCGGACAGCGACAATATACAATAAAAGTTAACAGTCTTTAGGCTTTATAGCACCAGAGGGTTACAATTATTTAACTTTTTCTTTTTTTAATATAAGTATATTACTGTGAAAAAAAGAACGTCAGAGTAAATGAGCTATTGTGTAATCAGTGGGAGAACTCACCTACTAAAACTGAAAAGTTGGTTCTTGCTCTGGTCGATATAGACGTGGTGACATGACTGATGTTTGCCACTTTTCTCTTTTCTGGCACATATAAACTATTTATTAAGACCAACAACTCCACTAGAAATGATTGTGAAGCTACACAAAACTACACAAAAAACTAAATGTCACAGACTTACTTCGACTTAGACTCTTAAGGATTTATTTTTCCAACCGTCAGATTTTAGACGGAATACATGACGTTACTCTCTGTTCTTTATTTTCGTATCTTTAACTGTGTGTGTTTAAGGGTATATGCTTGAGTGCCTTTACGAATGTGTGTGTGCTTCTGTGTGCTAGTACACACGTGCCAGTGTGTGTGCATGCGTGTGCTTCGTAACCCATGGAAACTTGAAGCCCCGTTATAAAGCAGCTTTTTGCCTTTTTTTTTTTTAGCTCGCCCATCGTTAGCTCCTGGAACAATGGCCTTCTTGTTTTTGCTCCCCACTTTTTCCTTTTTGGTTTAATTATTTCACTTCCTATAGGTCTGAACGCTGGCGTTTTGGGGGAGCCAGAAACAGGGGGTTATGCTTTTCTCCAGGGTTGACTTATGAATTCGGAGACTGAAGGCTTAGGGGGGCTGAGTGATATGTAGGGGTTTAACAGCACAGCTCTGGGTAACTGATCACTATTGTCTATAAAAGGTCAACAGTAAGAGAAGGCTTGGACAGCAGGGAGAGAGAGAGAGAGAGAGAGAGAGAGAGAGAGAGAGAGAGAGAGAGAGAGAGAGAAAGAGCAAGAGAGCAGGAGACCCCTTAGGATTGAGAAAGGTGAAAGTGGATACCCTAAGACACATGGCCTCCAGTCATAAGACCTATAGGGCACACCAGTGCACAGGATGGGGAGTGACGTGTGTGTGTGTGTTCTAATACCTTGAACCATTTGAACAGAGGTTTGTTGCGTGATGAAACATTAGCACTGGCAACATATCTTGAGTCAAAGCATTCCGGACACCACAGCTATATGAGCTCCTCAAGGCTCTGGAACGTAACTCTTAATCCTTTTAAAACACGCTGCCATATTGTCAGCTATATATAGCGGCTCCTCTATTTGCCTCTGCTTTTCTCCGGGACACTAAACGTAGGGGGAGAGAGGGGGGTGGAGATGGGCCATGCTCCCTCTCCATTTATTGAACACTCTAGTTTGTTAGCTGTCTATTGTTATTGTGTAATCGAGTTGAAGCCAGAGAGGCCTTGTCAGGAATTCATATGAGGCTCAGGCCCCATACAGTATATTCTCTGCTTAATATGCGCAAAAGGCTGGTGGACCCGTCTTATTACCGGAGAAACAGATTGAATTATTAATCAGAATGAAGGAAAGTGTGTGATCGGGGGGCCGGTGGTGCACAGGTTCTGTTTTGTTTATGAACAGCTCAGCTCAGAGAGCAGGATTTAATTTAATAAATTACGGCCGCATTTTCTCATGCACGGGTGTTTTACATGTTTACAGTGCCCCCCTGTCGTACCCCGGGTCATAACTTAAACTGGATTCTGTTTTACGGCTTGAAAAATAATGAAATAATATCCTGTTGGGGTGCTTAAATAAGAGAATCTGACAGAGTGGGTGTCTATTAAAATGACCCCAATTGTACAGTAGGTGCAGCTCATGTTTAATTATTAAAACTTATTATATCAGTTGGAAGGAAGTGATTTTAGGGTCCTGATTTGACAGTCCTGGGTTGGGTGCTTAGGCTTAAAACATGGTTAGCATAGCTGCAAGTTAGTATACAAAAATGGAGCACAGCCACGTTTAATGCTAATTTCACACTACATGACTTTCAAGGTGTTTAGATTGTTGTACAGTTTACACTACACAACAGGATCTCTTGTAATCGGGAGTCTTTTAAGTTGTCGTTTACACGATTGATCGGCGATAGGGGGTCACACACTACATGATCTTTCACCATGAGGAATCTCAGACGAGTCTGTCTGGTCTCCCAAACTACGAAAACACACGCAAGAAGTGACGAGGGGTTTAATGATACCGTGTCAAAAAATGCACGTCAGCAAGAAGCAAGCGATCAAAGTGCGCCGATGTGTGGGTAAAAGCAAAGAGGAAAAATAAACGAATCTGGCTAAAGAATTGGATTCTGCTTTGCGGCCAGCAGGGATTGTCTGTTCAGCAGAGAGAGTTGAGATTTTTTTGCAATGCAACTGGTTTAATGGTTTGATAATAAGTCACAAATACTGTAAAGCTTGTGTTTATGCCTGTGTATTCTGATAGAAACTATATTATGCCCCACACATTTGCAGCTTCTTCCCCGGGTTTCCCTTTCGTATTTTGTGTTCACAAAAATCTTGAGTCGCCGACAGGTCCTGATATTTAGCATACTAGATATTTCGAGCCCCAAGCGATTTTTGAGCCCCGAGCGAATGCCGATTTGCCTCCGAGCTGCCACATCTAGCCGCAACCTGTCGGTGAGCGCAATCAGGGCAAAGACCGTGTAGTGTGAACTAGGCATTAGCGCCTAAGTACATGTGTGTTTAGAATCAAATCTTTTGTGGGAATCGATTCTGAACTGTTCAATGTGAACAAAAAGCAGGATGGGGATGTGATGACCTTCCACTCTGTATAAAGGTGTGGGGTTTTGGGATATCGATGCCAAAAATATGCAAATGTCTTTTTTCCTTTCCTTCCTTCTCTCCTTTCCTTCCTTCCTTACCTTACTTCCTTTGCTTTTTTTCTTTCCTTCATTTCCTTCCGTTCCTTTTCTTTACTTACTTTCTAACCTTTCCTTCCCTTCCCTTTCCTACCTTTACTTTAATTCCTTCTTTTCCTTCACTTCCTTTCCTTCTTTTCTTTTTTTTAATTCCTTCCTTCCTTTACTTATATCCTTTTCTTTTCTTTACTTCCTTCCTTTTTTTTCCTTTCTTTCTTTACTTCTGTCCTTTACTTCCCTCCTTGCTTTTCTTCATTTCCTCCCGTTCCTCCATTTCTTTCCTTTCCTTCCTTCCATCCTTCCTTTCTTCCCTTCCCTTCCTCCCTTAATTTTCTTTCCTTCCCTTTACTTCTTTTCCTTCACTTCCTTTCCTTCTTTTCTTTTTTTTAATTCCTTCCTTCCTTTACTTATATCCTTTTCTTTACTTCCTTCCTTTCTTTTCCTTTCTTTCTTTACTTCTGTCCTTTACTTCCCTCCTTGCTTTTCTTCATTTCCTCCCGTTCCTCCATTTCTTTCCTTTCCTTCCTTCCATCCTTCCTTTCTTCCCTTCCCTTCCTCCCTTAATTTTCTTTCTTTCCCTTTACTTCTTTTCCTTCACTTCCTTCCTTTCCATTACTTCCTTCATGTCCTTCAATTCCTTCTTTTCTTTTACTTCCTTCCTTCCATCTTTCCTTCCTTCCCTCCCTCCCTCCTTCCTTCACTCCCTTCCCTCCTTCCTTCACTCCCTTCCCTCCTTCCTTCCATTCTCTTTTTGTTCACAAGATCTTAAACAATCTTCATTCGAGCTTTAGGATGCATGACCTCTAACCCCATGCCTGTAAACCTGTTTGACTGTAGCAGATCTCTTTTGTGGCTTTTGGATTGATTACACCTGACCATTCAGATCATTTCATCCAGGTATAAGGTGACAAATTTTCCTACGACCTTGCTAGTACTACTTATTTAAGCAAACAAGAGCTACTTGTACTTTTGTGTAGTATATGAGCACAGAGAAGTTAGCAACTGTAGTTAAAATCAAAATTAGGAATTAGAACATCATTACACTGCAGAATTCACAAGATGCTGGATGTTTGGATATTTACACAGCACATAAATATCAAGAGTAAATATCAATGATGCTACCGACTCAATACTGAAAAATATATTGATATTTTTTGTGCTGTTGCCCAGCATTGCATGTTGTGTGTGTGTGTGTGTGTGTGTGTGTGTGTTTGCGTTTACATACGAGAGAGAAAGCCATGAGCTGAGTTCAGCACTCAGCTCTCCGCTTCGGCTGTGCACACAAGCAGTACGGCCCTCCCGGCTCTCCTAATAAATTATTAACTCCAACTGACAAATACAGTTACGGAGCCCGGGTGCAGATCTGTTGCATTTTCTAACAAGATTGCTGTAGACACATGTTAAGGAAGGATGGAGTCAGCGACTCTGTGTTCCCTCTCTCTTCTTTTTTTTCTCTCACACTCTCTCACTCTCGCGTGCCCGCTCTCATGCCTCAGCAGTTTGACTGATGGCTGGAGACTGGGGGGAATAGTGCCAGAGAGACTGAATATTTTAGAGGTAAAATAATACCACTTGATTTACTGTGTAATACAAAAGAAGTGCTTTGTTTCACTCGCAATTCAGCGAAGAAGAATGGAGCTCTTTAGATCCATGAATAAGAAATAGCGGCGGAAGCGGCGATTTCTCCAAGCGCCCCTTCTCTTGCTTGCCGCCGGTGCCCTGAACTTCGCTTCGAATTTTGATTTTCAATTAACGCTCAGGCATTCTGCGGATCTTTTCCTCTTAGCTGTAATTACAGGAAACGGTTTATTGGCTGATTAAAATTGAGGCTAGGGGTTGTTTAAGAAAACAGGAGTGCGCACGAGCCCAGACCTCGGGCTGTATTATGCGTCCCTCATGCTAACTGACGGGTACTGTGTTTACACAGCTGTTGTAGCATGTTTGATTAACTCTCTCTGGGTTCTATTGTCCAGTTGTGCCTGTAACACAACTGTTTGTGCTTATGGCACGCATTATGACCTGTCAGAGGCATCACCGAGGCTCTTATTGTTTGGCGCTGTGCTGTGTGCTCACTTGATGAACTGTATTTAACAATTCACAGGCTAGTTTGAGTCCTCGGTCGTGTGTCGTCGAACGTTTGGGTCGAATATAATCTGTCAGATTTGCGTTCGCCCCCCCGATCAACCTCATGCTGTAAAACTTGGCAGAGCTGGGTAAAGGAGTTCTGGAGGCACCTCGGGCTGCCTTCATTACCCAGCCTGCCTTGGTCTCATCTCCCAGCAATCTCAGCGGGCAAAGATAAGACATTAGCGCACAGCAGAACCTTGACCTAGAATGCTCGTGCCCTCTGTCCAGTGCCAATTCGGCCAGCCAGTGATGCTCCTTTGACTATCTGGTCACGATTCAGTTCTCCAGAACTTGCTTGGAGTGCGGCGGAGCCCCCCAGGCTAATAGATCAGTGCTCGTGTAGTCCTGAGGTGATGTTTTGATTGCTGGATATCCAGCATAGATAAAGCGTGAGGAGCAGACAGAGGAAAAGCGGATTAGGAGTAAACACGTGCTGGCTGCTTCTCAGCACTAGCACTAGATCAGTCGCAAAACCTTATGATACAGTTTTTTTTTTTTTTTTACACCAAGAGCTTAATTAGATTAGCAGTCTCTGTGACTGCAGCTTTATTAATTGTTGGGGAAGTGCTGGAGAGGGTTGTGAGCATAAAATTTTACATTAATTTATGGACTGTGTCTGGCAAAGTGGGAAAGTTTGTTTTGAAATTAGTTGTATTTTTTTTAAATATGGATCTAAGAGGCGTGTTTTGTGTTTTCATGACTTGCTATTGACATGAGCATGTTATGAATGAGCTGGATCTCAACTGCTCTGGCTCGGGACCCCAGTTTGTGTTTATCATTAAATCATGTCCAAACAGCTCACTTACTGTCAACTCACTGTCCATTTTATCAGCTCCACTTACCATATATATATATACAATTACTGACTGTAGTCCATCTGTTTCTCTGCATGCTTTGTTAGCTCACTTTTATGCTGTTCTTCAATGGTCAGGACTCTCCCAGGACCACTACAGAGCAGGTATTATTTGGGTGGTGGGTCATTCTCAGCACTGCAGTGACACTGACATGGTGGTGGTGTGTTAGTATGTTGTGCTGGCTTGAGTGGATCAGACACAGCAGCGCTGATGGAGTTTTTAAACACCTCACTGTCACTGCTGGACTGAGAATAACCCACCAACCTAAAATATCCAGCCAACAGTGCCCTGTGGGCAGCGTCCTGTGACCACTGATGTAGGTCTAGAAGATGACCAACTCAAACGGCAGCAATAGCGATCGTCTCTGACTTTACATCTACAAGGTGGACCAAGTAGGTAGGAGTGCCTTATAGAGTGGACAGTGAGTGGACACGGTATTTAAAAACTCCAGCAGCATTCCTGAGTCTGATCCATTCATACCAGCACAACACACACTAACACACACTAACACACAGTGTCACTGCAGTGCTGAGAATGACCCACCACTTAAATAATACCTGCTCTGTGGTGGTCCTGACCATTGAAGAACAGGGTGAAAGGGGGCTAACAAAGCATGCAGAGAAACAAATGGACTACAGTCAGTAATTGTAGAACTACAAAGTTCTTCTATATGGTAAGTGGAGCTGATAAAATGGACAGTGAGTGTAGAAACAAGGAGGTGGTTTTAATGTTATGACTGATTGGTGTATATACTATATATAATTATATATATATATATATATATATATAATTGCACTGTCCTCATTCCAGTCCTCTGACCTCGTCTGTGTATTTCTGCCTCTTTCAGCAGAATCATGTCTTCCAAGCAAGCCACCTCTCCGTTTGCGGGTACGGACGGTGGCGAGGACGGGGCGGGTCAGGAGCGCCTGGTATGGGAAAAGGAAGAAGGCATGGAGACACCACTGGCAGCACCCCAGCTGCCAATTCACAACCTGATGCTCGGCAAGTCACACGGTGAAGAGTTACCGCTGGTGAGCAGCGGCGTGCCATCTGAATCTGACTGGGAAAGTCTGGTGTCGACCAATCAGTGCATGGTGAGGAACACACACAGTCACCTAAAGAGACACACAGACCTTAGCATGGATTGTGTTAATGTTCTCTGTAAGTAATGGATAAAATGTGGCTTTGTGTTGGGGTTACATGGGGATTTTGGATGCCAGTGAAGTGTATCAGACTGTGCAGGGATGAGCTAGTTGGCAGACTCAGACAGTGTTTGGGTTTAGGACTAGTACTAGTGTAACTTTTTCTCCAGTAGACTTCCCATTTACACCAGCCATTGTTATTTTATATTTAATTATATTACATATATTAAATTAATATATGCATTTATTTTAGTTGTTACATATTCCATTGAATATAGTACAAGTCATATTCTCTTCTTAGCAATGTATTTTAACTTTTTTTTCACCCAGCCTCACACCAGTACTGAGGGTGATGGCTAACACATGCTTCCTCCAAGACATCAATTCATCCAACAACTCTGAACTGCTACTTAAGCAACTTAAGAAGTTATATTCTATTCAAAACCTTATTGATGCCCAAGATGGCTTGTGTTGATTGAGTGGAATAGTACAGAGAAATATCATCCCTCCCATCCAGTAAAGAGACCATTTATGCTCTCTGGGACTTCTGGATGTGGACTCAAAATAGGATCTAGTACATATTAAGGCGATAACTAAAAAAAAATGCAACAATATTATTAGTTTTTAGGATGCTTGGCAGGCATAGCAGTAAATTACACTAGCCCATTACCTCGGGGTTCCAGGATTTGAATCCCCAGCAGTACTTTTGACCAGTCTGGGCTCTACATACATACATACATACATACAACTGAATAAACAAAGATAAAATATGTGGAATGCTAACCTTATGTATAAGTTATATTACCAATAGGTATAGAAAAAATCACATTACCCCTTTTACAAATTTAGCATTCTTGACTTTATATATCATGTCTACTTATTTCAAACGACTCTAACATCCATGATATACTAATTATATAATATACTTACTGTCAGGTGTTTAGTGAATAAATTTAAGTCTAAATCTTGTTTAACTTCTGTGAAAAAAAAGGTTTTAGAGGGGGTATTGTGGCCTAAAACAATCATGTAACAAGTGTTAATGGTGCTTTGTGATGGCGGACAAAACGATTAAGCCCAGACACCCATGTTCTCCCCATCATGTACATGCACACACATCTGCAAAACACTGAGCCTCAGCTGAGATGGATTTTTTCATCCCAAGGACAGAGCCCGAGTGTAACAGGGGCCCCCTGGAACATTTCACAACGACGACTTTTGCCAAACACTCGGCTTTGAAGTGGAAGCCATCCGCAAGTGGCTCAGAATCCCTTGTGGTGCAAAAAAGTTAAAGAGAACAGGGCGTTGAATTACATTTCATGTCAGGACGATTTTATGAATCTATAAATAGGGAGACAAAGACAGAGACGGAGTCCTTGTGTGACTGGGTGTTTGCAGAGGTCCGCTTTCTATGTCTCCTTATTGAGGCTCTTATTGTCTTGGTTCTTATTGGTTCTTATACAGAACCATCAGCATCGTTGTCGGACTGTGTAACTGGCTACACTTAATGTTTTAATGTAAACCTACAGTATGTGGACACCCCTTATGATTGATTTCAGGTGTTTTAGACACAACCCTTGCTAAGAAATGCATTACATTAATTATAGAAAATAAATTATATGGTTTTAACCTAGTGGCAATAGTTTGGGCAGGGCCAACGCAATGGTACCCATGTGCAACAGCTATGAAGGCAAGATTCTTGCAAATTTTCCAGTACTGGACACAAACCCCTGACCTCAACCTCAATAAAAACCTTTAAGACAGATTGGAACACCAAATTTAAGCCAGGTCAACCCTTCTAACTTTAGAGAATGACCTTACAAATGGTCATTTTGCCTGTATGGGCATGAAATCCCACAGACACATACCAAAATCATTTGAAAGCTGTTACAGAAAGTGCAACTTTATATGAATGCACATGATATGAATTGGGATGTCCAGCAAGCTCAGGGTCAGCTGATCAAATACTTTTAGCCATATAGTTAACACCCCAACATTTGATACTTTTTACAGCATGTGTAGCGCAAATTTTTCAATGCACATAAACATCCAACTAAAACGATAAGACAGCTTGTCCTTCAATGTTTGGGATTGGGCCTCCACGACATGAACTAAACCCCCCACCACACTGCCCCGATCACTACACCGATCAGCCATAACATTAAAACCACCTCCTTGTTTCTAGTCCATCAGTTTCTCTGCATGCTTTGTTAGCCCCCCATTTCATGCTGTTCTTCAATGGCCAGGACCACCACGGAGTGGGTATTATTTAGGTGGTGGATCATTCTCAGCACTGCAATGACACTGACATGGTGGTGGTGTGTTAGTGTGTGTTGTGCTGGTATGGGTGGATAAGACACAGCAATGCTGATGGAGTCTGTAAACACCTCACTGTCACTGCTGGACTGAGAATAGTCCACCAACCAAAAAGATCCAGCTCTGTGGTGGATTAGATTAAATTGATTGTTGTTTTTTTTTTTTATTATTATTTATTTATGTTAATTAATTTCCATGCTGTTATAGGCCTGCAGTTGTACGGTGCAGTGGGGTAACTAGGAGTAACTAGGGTAACTTGTGATTAGTAAATAGGCACAAATCGGCACAGACACAAGAGGTTTATAGATGAGGTTTTGGGATTTTTACGGCTTTTTAAAATAGCAATCTAAAAATTAATTGGACAGGAATAATGCCGGCACTCAAATGATCCTGTCTGGCGTCTCTGTTATGTAAATGTTGTGTGTAAATCGGATTACAGCATAACTAGTTAGGATAAAACAAGATTTTGTGTGATCAGTGCAAGTGAAATTAGTTTTAAAGGCTTTTTTATTATATTGTCTCACGCTAAAGGGGCAGAATCCCTTTATTATCCCT
This sequence comes from Trichomycterus rosablanca, assembly GCF_030014385.1. Lineage (NCBI taxonomy): Eukaryota > Metazoa > Chordata > Actinopteri > Siluriformes > Trichomycteridae > Trichomycterus > Trichomycterus rosablanca. Next base: position 19,068,993 of record NC_086004.1, read on the forward strand.
ATTATGAGTGAAAATTCATATTTCATTCATATTTATAAGTCAGTTGTGCTTAATTATTCTAGCTTCTCATTTTCATAGATTGAATTATTTTCTCTACATTTTATTTTCTGGTACATTTCAAATACAAGCATTGTCTATTTAGTGATGTTATATTATGTAGATAATTCATTTATCAGGTGCTCTTAATTCACGGCTAAATAATCTGCTGTAGTTTACTTAATGTGAGTGTTTGAGTTTGGAATTCAGAATATCTGAACATAAATCTTCTTGCAGAGCTACTAAGCATTTTAGACAGTAACAGGTGTTGCACTAGATTGTAAAAAAAAAAAACAGAAGGTAAAAAGGGCAAAAGGTTTGGGTTGCCAGATTTTAAAAAGAGCTGAGATTGAGTTGAAACTAAGAAAAGAGTGTGTATGTCCTCTCAGTTCATTACCTGTCTGCCCCACTGTGCCAGGCGTCTGTGTGGCCACTACCCTGTCCCTATGCCAGCCGATTACTCTAAATTACTTCCCTCCCCTGCTGGATTAGCCACCCTGCACCGCTGCCACATAATCAGCCTGCCCTATTGCCCGCCTGTGCCTGTTCGAGCCCTGAGCACCAAGGTGCCCTGTTGCTGGCAAGATCTCTCAGATTTTAGCATGCAAGGATTAACTAGCTCTGTATACAGTACGATGAAGCAATCCCGTGCCCCTCCTGGACTCATTCCGGAATTCGTTTTTCTAGAATCTCTGCTTACAGTCATGCAGTGCCAGCGTTTCACAATGGCATTCTGGGAGGAGTTGAATCTGCTGGTTAAATACTGCAGAGTATGTAGAGCCTTCTGCCTGCAGTTCTTCCTTTCAACGCGTTTTCATCAAACAAGCACAGTTTAGCTCTCTCACAGAGATACCTTAGCAACCCCGTAGCTTCCTTTGCGCGGAAAGGAAATGTTCAAGGCTCAGACGAGAGTTCAGTTAACCACTAAACCATGCTCAGGTGGGAATCGCAAAACAACAGCAGCTCCAGACAAGGCCCAGATTTATGACAGCCTGCGGGGTTCAACGAGGAGCAGCCAGCTTCTGCAGAAAGCAGCAAATTGCTCAGCATTTAAGCTCTTAGAAAGTATTATAGCACTAAATTAAAGGCATACGGTTGAAGATTTCTGCATCATGTTTATTTAATTACAGTACAATTGTTGTTAATTAGAAAATTGATGTCTATAAATGACACATGAAAACCTTTTTTTTTTTAATACAAGCTGTACTGGTCATGATAGACCAGTTGTTTTTGATGATAATAAACACTGATGTTTCTTAGTAGCAGTGGTATTGATCATAATATACTAGTTATACTGTAGTCTTTGATAAATGTGTTATTAATAATAATAAATACTGATATTTCTAAAAGTGGGACTTGACAATAGTGCTGCTATGTTATGTTTATCAGTGTAAAACCAACCCTCAAAAGTACAATTCAAAAATAGTGTTTAATTCAGTTTGGTATAAAACCTTAGAATACTAATCAAGCCATTGGTCGTGTTCTAATTTACTACTATTTAGTCTGTAATGTGGTTTTCAAAGCTGACCACATTTTTATCTTTACACAGTTAGGCACTACAGCCTGTAAGCATAACATTCTCAGATTAATGCTTTTTTATACTTCTTTAATATGCATTAATGTTGGTTTCCAATGGATGGTTTCCCATTTCTCCTACCTCCCAAAAACAAATCAGTTTTTAGATTGGCTACTTCAATTTGGACCTAGGTGTGAGTGAATGCACATAATTAAGTGCTTTACATACACGGATCAGCCATAACATTAAAACCACCTCCTGGTTTCTACACTCTCTGTCCATTTTATCAGCTCCACTTACCATATAGAAGCACTTTGAAGTCCATCTGTTTCTCTACATACTTTTTTTAGCCTGCTTTCACCCTGTTCTTCAATGGTCAGGACTCTCCCAGGACCACTACAGAGCAGGTAATATTTGGGTAGTGGATCATTCTCAGCACTGCAGTGACAATGACATGGTGGTGGTGTGTTAGTGTGTGTTGTGCTGGTATGAGTGGATCAGACACAGCAGCACTGCTGGAGTTTTTAAACACTGTGTTCACTCACTGTCCACTCTATTAGACACTCCTACCTAGTTAGTCCACCTTGTAGATGTAAAGTCAGAGACGATCGCTCATCTATTGCTGCTGTTTGAGTTGGTCATCTTCTAGACCTTCATCAGTGGTCACGGGACGCTGCCCATGGGGCGCTCTCGGCTGGATATTTTTGATTGGTGGACTATTCTCAGTCCAGTAGTGACACTGAGGTGTTTAATAACTCCATCAGCATTGCTGTGTCTTACCCACTCATACCAGCACAACACACACTAACACACCAATACCATGTCATTGTCACTGCAGTGCTGAGAATGATCCACCACACAAATAATACCTGCTCTGAAGTGGTCCTGTGGGGGTCCTGACTATTGAGGAACAGCATGAAAGAAGACTACAAAGTGCTTCAATGTGTGTAGAAACAAGGATGTGGTTTTAATGTTATGGCTGATAGGTGTACAGTGCGCATTGGGCTAAAAAAGTTACTTAATTGATGAGTAAATGTTAGGTAATTGTTTATTTATTAAGATGCTTGAAACCCACTGATCAGATTATGGACTAAATCATTTGAGAATATTTATCCATGTAAATGTGCTTAAGTAAAATTGGATCTTGGAAATTTACTGTTCTTGGATTGCCCTGTCTTAAATAAAGCAGGCAGAACAAACTTGATTTGCTCACATTGTTCAGGTTGTAAAAAGATTTAGCCTCGCTAATGTTTTGACAATTCGGACCTGTCATCTTGAAGCTAATGGGAAACCACTTGGAAAAGATTTGAGGCCTAGAAAGATTTGCAATCAAAACAATCTGCTCTCCCTCTGCTCTTTGTTTTCCTCCAGGAGTCAGACAGCAATAAAGTATGTTCCCTTTACTCCTTCCGGAATAACTCTACCTCTCCGCACAAGCCGGAGGAGGGGGCACGGGAGCGGGGTGACCTGCTGGGCGCCTCGGCCTTCGGAACGCCTGAACGTCGCAAAGGGAGCCTGGCTGACGTGGTGGACACGCTGAAGCAGAAGAAACTGGAGGAGATGACAAAGACAGAACAAGATGGTATGTCAGGCCTGAAAGTGTGTGTGTGTGTGGGCGTGTGTGTGCACGCGTGTAGACATCTGTGTTTGTACATGTACATGCACAAGTGCCTTATTCATAGCTTTACAGAGAGCCAGCAAGCTGTGCATGGACCACGTTAGGCATATATCAGTGTCCTTTTCTCTTGCTATCCTTATACATTTTCATTTTATATACACACTCTACCTACCACTCAACACACACAAGAGCTCCAACCGAGTAGAACTGACAGGGTCATGTTTTTAGTTCTGAACGAGATCCAGTGTGATAAAGTGTTGAGACAAAGTCTATATCTGGACTTTAGTGTGGTCCTCGTGCAGCACAGAGCCAAACTCACAGCACTGACCTTATGGTTGATAGGAGGTATTTACTGTTAGTAATTATTTAATAATTACCACAACTAACAAAAATGGTTTACTAGTGTTTGGTAAAGCTACAGTATGTAACATTAAAACCACCTCCTTGTTTCTACACTCACTGTTCATTTTATCAGCTCCACTTACCATATAGAAGACACAGACACAGCAGCGCTGCTGGAGTTTTTAAATACCGTGTTCACTCGCTGTCCACTCTATTAGACACTCCTACCTAGTTGGTCCACCTTGTAGACGTAAAGTCAGAGACGATCGCTCATCTATTGCTGCTGTTTGAGTTGTTCATCTTTGAGATCTTCATCAGTGGTCCTAGGACGGTGAGGTGTTTAAAAACTCCATCAGCGCTGCTGTGTCATATCCACTTGTACCAGCACAACACACACTAACACACCACCACCATGTCAGCGTCACTGCAGTGCTGAGAATGATCCACTACCAAAATAATACCTACTCTGTGGGGGTCCTGACCATTGAAGAACAGGGTGAAAGCAGGCTTAAAAAATGTAGAGAAACAGATTGACTACAGTCAGTAATTGTAGAACTACAAAGTGCTTCTATATGGTAAGTGGAGCTGATAAAATGGACAAGGAGGTGGTTTTAATGTTATGGCTGATCAGTGTATATAATATATAATGTCATTAACTGTTATGCTATGAAGATTTTAGATAGTAATAATGGAAAAAAAATATCTCCTATTAACTATGGACTTGGCACGGTGGCTCAGTGGGTAGCACTGTCGCCTCACAGCAAGAAGGTCTTGGGTTCGATCCCCAGGTGGGGCGGTTAAAACTTGTGAACTGACGAACCTTGTGTAAAGAGTAACTACCTTTTCTGTCATGAATGTAACCAAAGTGTAAAACATGATGTTAAAATCCAAATAAATAACTATGGACACACAGCCTTTATATAACTTTTCATCTATTTGTGCATTTTCATAGCAATATTTTTGATATTTTTTTCTTATATTTATTTTAAATTGGAATGATTTATTGGCCAAAGTTTGCCGAATCTTGCTGAAATAATTACACTTTATTTTTTTAGATCAGGTTGTGAGACAAAAATTCTGAGAATGTATTTTCTGTATGCTTGCTGTGTTCCAGAATACATTCACGTCTCATTTTTAACCTACTGGAAAGTGTTAATTTGTGGAAAAATGTTAAAAAATAATGTAATTTGTTCATTTTCCACACAAAAACTATAAGGGATAAAAATTTTGCCACTCAACTGACATTTGTGTTATTAATAATCATTTTTTAATACCACATTTTGGATTATGAGAAAATTTTAAGGGTATTCCAGTTCCCCACCTAACACCCAAACCACAGAGTCTCTCGGGAGCCGAGAGGATGTCAGAAAAACAAATATTAAGAATAGTCACTTTAATAGTGTCTCTACTCTTAATTAGACCTAAGTAAGACTGCATGCAACCATACCCAACAATCCCCCACCCCAACCCACCCGGACCTGCTCCCTCGAGACAGACCTAACTTTCTTAGGAGTCTGGGGAACACTTCATCACAGGAATAAATTAGACATTAATTCTACTAAAATAATTTTGCCCCTCTTCTGTTAGTCTTTGTATTAATTTATTCCTAGCTGCTAATTGCCTTACAGTGTGGCAGTGGTCAGAAAAAATATTTAAAGGCTTAAAACATTTTAATAAACAGTCTCACTGCATGGCTGTCATTCTCGAACCTTATTTATAATGGATTTATACAGCGTTGATTGGTCATGCATTTTTAAAAAGATATTTTTATGTGGCATTATTATTGAGAGCTGTCATGTTATTGACTTTTCCGCATAATATAAGTGAATTTTAACAGTTCACTTCAAAAACTACAAAAATATATACTCTGATCAGCCATAACATTAAAGTCACCTCCTTGTTTCTACACTCACTGTCTATTTTATCAGCTCCACTTACCAAACAGAAGCACTTTCTAGTTCTACAATTACTTTGTAGTTCTCTACATACTTTTGTAGCCTGCTTTTACCCTGTTATTCAATGGTCAGGAGCCTCCCAGGACCACCACATAGCAGGTATTATTTAGGTAGTGAATCATTCTCAGCACTGCAGTGACAATTACATGGTGGTGGTGTGTTAGTGTGTGTTGTGCTGGTATGAGTGGATCAGATACAGCAGCGCTGCTGGAGTTTTTAAACACCGTGTCCACTCACTGTCCACTCTATTAGACTCTCCTACCTAGTTGGTCCACCCTGTAAAGTCAGAGACGATCGCTCATCTATTGCTGCTGTTTGAGTTGTTCATCTTCTAGACCTTCATCAGTGGTCACAGGACGCTGCCCATGGGGCGCTGTTGGCTGGATATTTTTGGTTGGTGGACTATTCTCAGTCCAGTAGTGACAGTGAGGTGTTTTAAAACTCCAGCTACGCTGCTGTGTCTTATCCACTCATACCAGCACAACACACACTAACACACCACCACCATGTCAGTGTCACTGCAGTGCTGAGAATGATCCACTACCTAAATAATACCTACTCTATGGTGGTCCTGTGGGGGTCCTGACCATTGAACAACAGCATGAAAGGGGGATAACAAAGCATGCAGAGAAACAAAAGGACTACAGTCAGTAATTGTAGCACTACAAAGTGCTTCTACGTGGTAAGTGGAGCTAATAAAATGGACAGTGGGTGTAGACTCATATATAACATTTGACATAATCCACTACGTCTGTGATTATGCATTATTCCTGATATAAAGCAATTGTCTCATCAGGCACTGTAGTTCCTCCTGTCGGACTGAGCCGGGTCTGGCCTTATGCTAATGAGCCCCAGCTGGTATGGCCGGTTTTCGAAAGAAATTTAAGTGGTCAAGTGCGGCTTGTACTCCAGAAGGCCGTGTGTTTAGTGCGAGTCAAGGGTGCTTCAGCTCTAGTGTACAGATGTGGTAATCTGGCTTTAATGGAGATGCAGGCTGCCTCATGTCCTGATGTCTCATGCACCACCAAAATAAATTCCCGTCAAAATTAGTTCCTTCAACACGGGAGACACAAGAGAGCTTGCAAAAAGTTTGGTGGACTATTAGAATGAAGAGGTTTAGTGACCTGAGGGTGAAGCTGCTCTGATTGATGTAAATTGTAAAAAAAGGTGTATATTTTTAGTGAACTTGAGATGTTTGAAGGAAACCTGTAGTCTGTGAGCCTTAAATGTAAAAAGAACCTCAGATTTTTGTACAAAACTAATTTTAGACATCTGTCTTGAACTGATCTGTCTTAATCTGCCTTAACTAATATTATCTATTGTGCAAATTGCACATTAATTAATATCTGATTTTCTGTGGTATTTCTTGGAACTTTTAGATATTAATAGTGAAAAAAATAGCCCCTTTTAACTATAGACACACTGCATTTATATTACCTTTCATCTATTTGTGCATTTTCTTAGCAATAGCTGTGATATTTGGCCCCGTCCCCTGTTCTTATTTGGAATCATTTATTGGTCAAAGTTTGATTAATATTGCTAAAACAATTACACTTTGTTTTCAAATCAGGTTGTATGTTTTGTGGTAAACTTCTTGGAATGTGAAGTTTATTAACTAATATTAACACAAAACGAATAGATTGTGCAAATTGCGCATTCATTTATTACCTGCCCTTCTGTTCTGCTGATTTTTAGGCTTGGTAAATCTCATTGCTAGTGCTAAATGAATCCTAGAAATGTTAGAAGTGAGACTATATTCACCGCATCAAAGGAATTTGGACACCCCTTCTAGTTACAATTGCTAAAAGGTTAAAATGAAATATAGAAAATGTATTATGTGCTTTGTGGCAACAGATGGGCAAAGATCCAAGGGGCCGTCTGTTTCAGCATGTCTGTGCATCTGTGAACTAAATAATCCTGATAAAGACATGAGTTCACAAGTTAAGGAGGTATAGACACGATTGGGATGAATTTTCTGTTAATATCAGTTTTGGAATGGGATGTCCAACAAGCTCAGAGTGAGCCGTCCACATATTTTTGGCCACATAGTGTATGTTTTATAATATTTTATAGTGGTGTCATAATGTCCCTTTTAAAATTTAGCATATTGCATTAAACTATTTCTATGCCCCATCTCATCGCGGGCAGTACGGCTGAAGGCAGTATCATTAAGTGTCCTTTAAGGTGATCCGGTCGATACGACATTATAGAGCAAGCGCACACTCCCCGATCCTCTCTCTCTCCCACGCTCACTTAATTAAATGTGAATGGCGAGCCCGAGAGTAAACCGCTCTCAAATTCAATCAGGCCTATTAGAAGCGGACAGCGAGGAAGTCGGCCGGATTGTCATCTCGCCGCTGCCCGTTTTAAAACCGGCCGGCCCGTGGCCAATCGCCTTCGTCTCTCGTTTTCTCCCCCTTCCATCCTCCCATCCCTCCGCTCATCTAACAGGTCCTTAAAGTGCTTTAAGTGCTTGTGACCGCTCTAATGAATGAAATAGTCCTCCCCAGGCCCGGTGGACTGCATTAAGCTGAATAGTCACCTTCACTGTAAAAGCTCCTCCAGGGCCAATCGGGCCTAACGATTGTGTCTGCTTCTTATTTACTGGCTATTGTAAAATGCATTATTTATGGAGAACTCTCCCAACAACACTTGTCAAAGAGTTAAAAATGTCAGGCTGGAGCGTGGATAAAAGCAATAGGCTAGGAAGACATAAATGAAGAAAAAATATTAGCATCCATTACAGATTGAAGGTGACCTTGAGCAGAGTTCATAAGCAGTTTAATCTAGCTTTATAAAATGCACTAACATAATCAATAGGAATAAACAGTCATATAAACATCCGGCATCTGTTTGTCTCTTTCTTTTTTGTCTCTATAAAGTATTTTGTTGCTATTGTATTTCCCATCACTCTCCACAAAAACAAGCTTTAAACACATTAAGCATTATTCAACTGAGTTTTGTTCAGCCTTGAATGGAATTGTTAGCGATTACATGAACAAACTTCTCTTAGACGTATTGAGCAGCATGCTCAGACGCAGCCCTGTTTTCTCCGCGCCCAACACCATGCCAGTGCTTTTTATATACGTGCATGCAGGCATTTCAGAGCAGTGCCATACCTCATTCAGTAAAAAACGGCAGCGGAATTTCTGACAACGTACCTCGGCCGTGCTGTTTTAAATTTTCCAGTCCTATGGTAGTTTGAATAGCATCATGCGACTCAGGGCGCCGAGCTTGGCCTAGTTAGGCATCAGTGGGCGACGGATTGTGCCAGCGTAGTCAGCAGTCTTGTTCTGGCAGGATTGCTCAGGGCTCCCGGTAAAAGCTTGTTAGCTGTTAATCTGTGCTTACAGCGTCGGCTGTCTCAATAGCTGTGTTACATGTTTCATACGATATGTGGCAGAGGTTGCTGGTTGTAGGAACGCCAGAGGAGGTAGGCATCTGTTCTTTTTCCGTGACGCAGAATTACAGTAGATGTGAATAAATGTTGTCATATGGGACAAGGGGAAAATGTTCTGTAAACAGCATGAATAAATAATTCCATATATTTCTAATCATAATAATAATAACAATAGTAATAATAACAGATAGATACTTTATTAATTAGGAAATTAAGGAAACTTTTGTTCCCTCACTGGGAGGCGAACCCAGGCCGCAGCGGTGTAAGCGCCGAATCCTAACCACTGGACCACTGAGGAGTTAATAATATGAGAAAACGAGAGACGAATAATAATAATAATAAATAAATAATAATAATGATAAAAAAATAATAATAACAAATAATAATACAATTATAATAATAATAACAAATAATAATACAATAATAATAATAAATAATAATAATAACAAATAATAATAAAACAATAATAATAATAAAATAATAATAATAATAACAAATAATAATAAAACAATAATAATAATAATAATAACAATATTGATATAATAAAAAAAAAATCATAATAATAATAAAAATAATATTAATATAATAACAAATATTAATAATAATATAATAACAAATACAAATATAATAATATTAAAATAATAATAATAATAATAATAATCAAAATTACTTTTGAAAAATGTTGATTTTACTTTTAGTTTTGTTGCTTTCTTTTGAACAGAGGAAAATATGAATATCAATCTGTCTGTATATCTATATGTATCTATATTTTTGCATTTTTATGCATTAAATGTCACTCACTTTCTAAGTATATATATATATACACACACACACACACACATATATACGTATATATGGCAAGCACCAGTCCATTGCAGTGCATTACAGACACGCTAACTCGTGCCTAGGGCCAATTCTAATTGTGTCTAATCCCCCTGACCAAGCAGACACAAATAAAACAAGACAAACTTGATACTTCCCTACAGCCATGCATCAAAATTTACTCCACTATTGTGCCACCCTAAATCTAACTTTATCACATTGTATTAAATTACATTAACCTTTACATTTTTATAACTGATTATCATACGTTATGCATTCTGAATTATGTGTGCCAGGCCTTGCTAGCACACAATTCCCAGTGTCAGCACTCCTCTGACAGTTGTTCAGTCCGGCATTCTCCTCTCACTTTTCACCAGCAAAGTGAAAGAACAGGGTTGTGTCCTGTTTTTAGCACGTGTGCGAAAATGATGCCAAGTGCGTTTCAGAGACAACAGGTGGAGAGTGGAGGACGAGTGAATTACGTCTCTCCGAGTGACCTGTGTCTAAAAGAACAGTTGCCGCTGCGGCCCGGGTAAATCTTTGCCCCTCCCCGGCCCTAGTAAGCCTACCTTTTTTGAGGGGGAAGGGAGGTGCCTCAGAATAGAGTCGTGGCCGCTTTGTACACCTGGAGCTTTGTGCATTGAGTTGAACTTAATGAGTTTAGCAGGGGGCAGATACTCCGGTGGATGCGCCCAACGTGAGGACGCCTCTCTAGGATGCAGGGGTTTATTTCCAGTAACCCCCTGCCGAAGCGCGCCCTATTTCTGTGGCAGGTAAGCTGCAATTATAGCTGTTTGTGTGTGTGTGTGTGTGTGTGTGTGTGTGCATATGTGGTAGCGTGTTTGTGCCCTCTAGTCATCTGGAGTGCCGCGCTTTATGGGTATCTGGTCTTACCGTGAAGTACTTCATCCTTCAATGAATGTATCTACCTGTGTGGAAAAGATGGCACATGGTATTGTTTGCTTCTATCTGGCATTTTAAAACGTGATTCAAGGTCGAGGTTTATTTAATGCTGCTCAAATGCAACTGTCGAGAGGCAGCATAGACGTTAAGTCACGACTAAAGGAGGCTGTTGCTAATAATCTATACTTCTTTCATGGCACCGTTTCAACTTATTTTAAGTTTGAAGTGCCTTGCATCTGTTGAAAGCACCTGCCTTTTGCTCTTACGGAGATTGCTAGATTGATGGGCTTGTGGCATCTAGAGAATTCAGTGCAGAAAGCAGTTTTCCCACATGCCATTTGGGTTGAATTTTTATGACCTCTTTGAAATGATGGAGCAGAGGAGTGAGAGCTCTCAGCGTGCCCTCTCCCTCCCGCCGCCTTGTCATCTGCCTCTGGGTTTCTTCCACCTAATTAATAGGAATCTTTGTTGTAATGATCCGTGGCACTGGCCCCTTGACTTGATGCATATGCAATGAACTTGAGGCCCCTTTTTAATTGCTTGGCTTGTAGCCTACATGAACCTGAATATTTGGAGGCGCTCTTCAGATGCATCGCCGCTCCTCTTCTCTTCGTCCAAACATCACTTGGCTGTCTGTGCTTCGTTTGCTTTTCGTCTCCTGCTTTCGTTTCTCTCGCCGTCACTCCTGCCCTGTTTTGTACTTCCTTTAATAGAGTGGATCCTGTTGCTGTCCACCTTTGACTCTTGCTGCTTGTCTGAATAAAAGTGCCTGCATTTGATTAGCCTGTGTGAAAGCGCAGGTGCCAACATATGTTAGGGTGAGTGTGCGTCAGGGGGGTCTCTGTGTGGCTGTATGTGAGCGTAGAGGGGTAACACTGATGTGCCCTGGTCTGTCACTTTTATTTGAATAGGTAACATTGATCTGCACAGGCTGAAAATACGTACCCGGGAATGGCTTGTTAGACCATGCCACGGTCAAATGCACCATGCCAGTCAACCTAACTGACAATCTGAGAGGCAAATAGAATCTTTCAATGGAAAGGTTGCCAGTTTGTCTTGTATCTTTCGGATGGTGGTAGGTCTCTTGCTCATACAATCCCCCAATCCATAAGCTCTATCTACTTTTTACAGTAACTATCCTGACCACAAGATCAGGCGTCTTCTCTCTTTCTCAACCTTGATAACTCAGCACGGCCTCCGAACTTGAATCCCTTGCTCTAAATAGAACACTTCTCCTTTACGGATGACAAAAGAGGCAGCTGTCCCTGTCTCAATGTGCCATTCTTTGAGGCCCTATCGCCTTCCTATGCCGACTCGGATTGCCATTAGTCGACAGTAGCAACTGCTCAGGAGCATTCCGGGAGCCATCTTCCCTCTCCAGCTCAGCTGTTGACTTGGTATCCCCCTCGCACAGGAAGGCAACACAACGTCTCTATTGTGCCTTCTCCCTTCCCAGGGCTCTGTCATGAATCTGGAGCTATCCAGATAGGAGGAAGCAGGTCTCAGCCAGGAGCTGTAAACAGAGCAGTGTTTGTCATCTCATGCTTGACATAGGTGCTTTTGCTCCTCAGCTGTGGCTGACAAGGCTCTGGCAGTGCACGTGATAGAGCTCTATAGATAGGGCAGCTAAAATAAATTTATTCTTTGTTTTTGTCCAAATGTTGGTGATAATTCCAGTGGCATAGTGGATCTAAGATTGGGACTCTCTTTCTTGATTGAGTCATTGATTGGGCTTTAATTGAGCTCATCTCTATTGTTGTCTAGTGTATTATTATCCAAGTATCTTAAATGGGCAAAACGTCCCATTCCAAACCCACAGTTCTTGTTTTAACAAACATACCTCAGTACCCTTAGGAAGGGTGTTTTAGCAGGGATTGTACCCAAGCCCAACCAATCTACCCACCACCTAATATTTTATCATTATTTTTTTCTGCTTAGGTCTATAAGTTCTACACATTTCCTTAAGGACCAATACCAGACTGGTAGGTTGGAGAATTATATGTAAAGAATCTGAATTACCTCTCTGTTTTATATGACCCCTTGGTGTTTGAAATAGCCCAGAGAATCAAGGGAATGCTGACACAGGGGAACAGGCAGGCCACCCCCATTAATGGGCCCTAAATCTGTCATTGTGCAAGGAGAGCTCCATGTATGGAATTAGCACCAGCCTTTATACAGATTAAAAGCTAGAAGACTAAGAATTAACCCTTCGAACCCTTTAGTTCTCTGGTATTATCCACAGGTAACTGGTAACAGCAGTTATTTGGCCAGCTTTCGAAACCCTACCATGCGCAGATCTTCCTAGTCAAACATGACTCTCTCATTTTATCCATGTTCATTGTTTCTACGCTTTCAAACAGTAAAATTAAAAATTCCCACACACTCGTGATGCCTCAGCATCCAACAGAGAGCCTTTTAAATCACTTGTGGTAAAAGAAAACGCCTGTGTCTTTTATCTTTGTCTCTTTCTTTCATTTTTTCCATCACATAGTACTCACATGCTGTTAGAACATGAGACGAGTTGTCAGTAGAAATAGATACGAGCGTGTTTTATTGCTCCGCCGAAGCTGTCGCTCGGATGACTGTAATTATTAGGTGAACGGCAGCTCTCTTCAGGAGTGCCCCCCTATTTAATTTTAAGTCTGCTAGGGTCAAGTGGTTAATATGCTTTAAGACCCTATCATCTATTATACGTCATGAAGTTTCAATGATAGGTTGAAGTTATGCGTTTGAATTATAATTAATGATGTGCTGGGTAGGATGGAGTCTTTTTTTTCCCTCTCTATTTTTTTACGCAACTCCAGCACCACTTATCATAATGTTGCAATTAGTGATTTTGGTAGCGAGGTACTTCACACTCCTGTCTGCTATCACTGAATTTGGAGTGCTTTGCTTGGAGAAGAAGACCCTCCACTCTGGCTGTGATCAGGCTATTTAATAGAACCATGAATGATTTCTTTTTTCTGGTCTTTTCCTTACTTTGGCTATATTTTTCCTAATCTTCCTAATAAAGAGTTTAGTGATAGGAGCTCCACGTGAGGTGGCCATGGTTTCTATCCTCTCTCAGCATACTCTGAGGAGTAAGCATGGTTCAATGGAGAATACAGCTGGCCTTGTTGAAGAGCTACACAGCAAGACAATCAGGCATTAAGGCATTTAGCTGCAGACCATACAGGGAACTTAATGGAAATTGGGATTCTTGACTTTTAAAGTGCTATGGTTACTGTGCCATCAATAAAGTGGTAGGCATTGTACAAACTTGGGCTGAACACTGAACTAGGTAGTTGTGGAGTGGACATACTGTATTGTTAACCACCTTCACACTAGTTAACATGTTCATGTTAAGTCAGTGTTAAATTTAAACACACTTAATTTAGGTTGCCAGATAGACTGCCTAGACTGACATTCCCCGAGTTTAGATGTAAAAGCTTGGAGGTTGTGTTGTGTTATCCTGGTGCATACCTTTTTATGAACATAGTAAGTAGTCATCTAAGAGGTCAAACCTTCTAAAAAGTATTTAGACTCCAGGTTGGCTGGCAAGACAGAGCTTGATAGATAGGGCGGCTGAAATCAACTTATTTTGAATGAGAAGTTCTTAAGTTCTTAAGTTTTATGCCCAAATGTTGGTGACAATTCCAGTACCAAAGTGGATCTTAGAATGAGACTCATTTTTCTTGATTCATTGATTGGGCTTCAAATAAGCTAATTACTATTGTGGCCATTTGTGTTACTTTCCAACTATCTTAAATGGGCAAAACTGGCCATCCCAATATACCTCAGTACCCTATGGCAAGAAGATGAGATGTGCAGGTGATAAACTCTAAATAACCTGGAGTTACAACAGCTCATATTATAGTAAAGAGGAGATGTTCAGTATGTTTAGTATGGTATGTACAATATAAGGGGATTCTAATTCTGAGATACTATGGTAAGAACTGATCATCCCAGCTTCCCTTTGGAGTAATTCAGAAATGAAGGCTGTCCGAGGCTGTTATAACCTGAATTCACATGAGTAATGAGTAAATTTGCAAATCAGTCTAAAATGGTCCCACCCTGTTTATTACCATGAAAGGCCTGCACATGTGTAAAACAGAAAGCCTGGACATTATGGGTATCGGTAACCCAGAGCCAGTACTGAAACTGGTTATGAGTGTGAATAGGGCTTGAGTTGCATATGTGGGAGAAAGTGAAGGTGGTCGGCTAAAAATAGTGACCTTTGCTCAGTGTTCATGTGCTAGCCATAATCTCTGACATGATGGTAAACAGAGCATGGGATCGTAAAGGTTGTTAATTGCTCCTTCAGACAAAAAGAGAATCTTAGAATCATAGAAGCACCATAGAATGCAGAACTTTTTAACTAATTAGTCATATACACCGATTAGGCATAACATTATGACCACCTCCTTGTTTCTACACTCACTGTCATTTTATCAGCTCCACTTACCGTATAGAAACACTTTGTAGTTCTACGATTACTGACTGTAGTCCATCTATTTCTCTACATCATGCTTTCATCCTGTTCTTCAATGGTCAGGACCCCCACAGGACCACCACAGAGCAGGTAATATTTAGGTGGTGGATCATTCTCAGCACTGCAGTGACGATGACATGGTGGTGGTGTGTTAGTGTGTGTTGTGCTGGTATGAGTGGATCAGACACAGCAGCGCTGCTGAAGTTTTTAAATACTGTGTCCACTCACTGTCCACTGTATTAGACACTCCTACCTAGTTGGTCCACTTTGTAGATGTAAAGTCAGAGACGATCGCTTATCTATTGCTGCTGTTCGAGTTGGTCATCTTCTAGACCTTCATCAGTGGTCACAGGATGATTTTTATTGGTGGACTATTCTCAGTCCATCAGTGACAGTGATCAGCGCTGCTGTGTCTTATCCACTCATACCAGCACAACACACACTAACACACCACCACCATGTCAGTGTCACTGCAGTGCTGAGAATGATCCACCACCCAAATAATATCTACTCTGTAGTGGTCCTGGGAGAGTCCTGACCATTGAAGAACAGCATGAAAGGGGGCTAACAAAGCATGCAGAGAAACAGATGGACTACAGTCAGTAATTGTAGAACTACAAAGTGCTTCTATATTGTAAGTGGGGCTGATAAAATGAACAGTGAGTGTAGAAACAAGGAGGTGGTTTTAATGTTATGGCTGATAGGTGTATACACACACATATACACACCCATTCACTTATAGGGCAATTTAGTGTCTCCAATGAACCTGACTGCATGTTTTTGGACTGTGGGAGGAAACCCACGCAGACACAGGGATAACATGCAAACTCCACACAGAAAGGACCCAGACCAGGCGACAGTGCTACCCACCGAGCCACCGTGCCACCCAGCACTACATAATGCTAAACGTAATTAAAGATATGAAATGAAGTGTAGCAGAATGAAAGTTTATTATCTGCGCTTGATAACAGTATTAGCACAGTTTCATAAAGATTATGGACTTTAATCTTTACATGCATAAAACGCAGCTACTTAAAATCAGTTTGTTTAAGATAGGAGGCTACTCCGGTCTTTTCAAACCCGTATCGTGTGGATGAACCCGACGCAGACCGATTCTATTGCTGATGTGCTGAGTTTAATTGCAGTATCAGATCATCTTAAAGTGATGTTGAAATTCAGACAGAATCGTTGGAGCTTGTCCGAGCCTTTACGATGAAATAAAGTTTCAGAGACCGGTCCTGCCACTTGACTTCACAGCAAATTTGAATCTATTCATGTGGCTCTTCTCAGTCGTTTTTTTTTTTCTTTTTTTTTTGTCCAGGGAACCCATTCATTTAATAAATCACTCCGCGCAGCCCTAATCACAGTAAGCAACATTATCCGCACATTTCTATTAATTTAACATAGATGAATAAATGTGAATGTTTTGGAGCGCTGATTAGCAGAAGAGTTTACGCCTGACAGTTAGATTGCAGGGTAGTCGGGGGAAAAAATGGCTCCACGGCAAGGTACCCCGTAATTTAATTCTTGTGTGAAATTATTATAATTTATTACAGTGTGTGGGCTCTAATGATTACCGACATCAGATGGAAATTATAAATTGAAATTAAGTCCACACGTCGCTGCTTAGCACTCGTCTTTAAGAGTATTGAAGTCTCATCAGCGCCCGGGAAAGTTTTCATAAAAAAGAACCTCTCGATATATTTTTACCTCCTAGTTTCTTTTTATTTTATTTTCAGCCTCCCATATCATATCATATCATAGCATATCCACCAGATAATGAGTTCAGAGACTATTAGCAAGATGCTTGTTTTCCTCTTTTTCTCTGCTCTCCGTTAATTCTACTCATCTTCAGGAAAGCTTAAGCTCATTATGGATGAACCTTTAACGAGCCGTGCCCTAAACAGTACCGAGCGGGCTGCATCTGCCCGGGCTGTGCCAAGAAAAGCCAGACATACCCAGAAACCAAGAGAGAGAGAAAGTTCATTTCGTTACCCAAGCATTAAATAGTCTTAGTCTTTTTTTTTTCTTTAAAAGTGACCTTGTGGAGTGGGGGGAACTGCAGAGCTGTACACATGGCATCCATCGGGGCGTAATCACGCACAGTCCTGCCACCTCGGGCTCGGACATATGTTGAGTTTTATTTCATTCTTCTGACATTAATCCCATTCGCCAGCTGTTCTGCCAGCTGCCACTCTACAGTTCAAGTGGAGATTGCAGTTTTGGGGGCTCGTACTTTGGGCTTATCTTGGCTCCTTATCTCCGTTTTTGATTGGATTTTTTTTTTCATCCTCCCCTCCCACCTCTCTCCTTCCAGATTCCTTGAGTTGTACTTCCTTCTTGCGATCTTTTTTGCTCTTTCAACTTTGTTTTACTTCTTCTTCCTCTGAAGGAGGGAGAAGAGACTTTCGGAGTTTTAATCTCTAGGCCAAGTCTTCGTCTGGACTGCTGCCTTTAAAAAATGCTGGCCTTGGTCTTGTCAACATTTATAATTCAGGACTGTTCTTTTATATAGCAATTAAGAATCCTTGCATAGGATGCCCAGCATGCCCCATCTGAGAAGATCAGGAGATGGCATTGGCATCTAAGAGAAAGCAGGAAAGGGGGGGACTTGGCCAGCACTGAAACTTTACCTAAAAATTATAATCATAAACCTCTATTAAATGAATTCTCTTGTTTTTTGTACAAACCTTATTTCCAAATAAGTTGGGATGTTTATTAAATGCAATAAAAAGAAGAATTTGTGATTGATTAATTCTCTTGTATCTTTATTTAACTGATAAAAGTAGAAAGAAAAGATTTCCAATATTTTAACGGATCAGCTTCATTGTATTTTGTACATATTGTATAAACACATTTAGAATTTAATGCCTACAACACACCTAATTACCCAATTGCATCATGCTTCCTCTCTACTGATGCCGATCCCCGCCCTGATTGGGAAGAACGAGACGGACACACGCCCCCTCCGACACGTGTGCAGTACCGACTGCATCTTCTCACCTGCACGAGGCGAGTTCATATGCGGATTAGTTTTGTGTTATCCCTTGACTCTGTGCAGGCGCCATCACCCAGCAGAGGTTGTAATTGCCTCAGTTATGAGGTCCCTATCCAGCTCCCACCCTGTATGAACAACAGCCAATCGTTGTTCATATAGGCGCCCAGCCCAGCCGGATGGCAGAGCTGAGTTTGAATCGACGAGTGCTAGCATGTGTTTTACCGCTGCGCCACCTGAGCGCCCTTAACGGGACTTTTTAATGGTTTGGGAACTGAAGACACTAATGTTGCAGTTTTGCAAATGTCTATTCTTGCATCATACCAGATGTCAGGTGCTTTTGCGCCTTTCACTGATAACAGTCTGGATGGTCCATTTCATTTTTGGTAAAACAGAACTTGATGTCTGTTTGTCCCGAAAACAAGCTGAACCATAAGCTTGACATGTTTACACTGTTTTTCTGCCCATCTGAGATAAGCTTGGGTCCAGAGAACGAGAGATGGTTTTCTGACGTACCCCAGAGCCCATGTGGCTATATTTAGTACAGCAGCATGATGGTTTCTCTCTAGATTCCCACAAAGTTTGGTGTGATCCTTAGGTGGATCCTCCTTTCATACCCAACCGTGATTCCCTCACCTGTTACCTAAATAATCTATAAACCTTTCACTCTTGTTTTGCCTCTGTCTTAAGTTTTATGAAGTGTGTTGCAGGCATTGAATTCTAAATGCATTTCTATTTACAAAATACTATAAAGTTGTAAGTTCTTTCTACTTTTGTCAGTTAAACAAAGATTCTAGAAAATGAACAAATCACAGAATCTTATTTTTACAGTTTTACAAAATGTCCCAACTTTTTTCGGAAATGGGATTTGTACTGTATTCTCCAGTTCTTCTTCTGCTTGTTTATTTTTAAATAACTAGAATCGGAAAGCTATATAGAGGTAAGTGGTGATGAACTATGCATCTAGGGCAGCTGTAGCCTAGTGGTTAAAGTATTGGACTAGTAATCCAAAGGCCGCTGGTTCAAGCCACACCACTGCCAGGTTGCCACTTTTGGGCCCTTGAGCGAGGCCCTTAACCTTCAACTGCTCAGACAGTATACTGTCACAGAACTGTAAGTTGCTTTGGATAAAAGCGCATGCTGAAAATGTAAATGTAGTGTTTAGACCCTTAGTGACTTGCCGTTAGTAGATTAATGAACCATTTTTGAAGCCACTCAGGTTCTTAATTCAGAATTGGTCAACTACACCTGCTTTGTACTTTTACCCACACTCCAGGGCACAAAGGCATGGGAATTACTTGATCATATTATGTAGTACACCTGTCTGGAATCACCTGCGCTTATGTTACTCCATTTATTATAATTTTTCCTGTAATTTGTCATGATTCAGGAAATCAAAGACAAACCGAAACTTCCTATCTGCATTCCAGTGCACAAAGGGAATTTCTTCTGTCATCACTTTATTAATAAACTGGCCTGTTCTTGCAGGTTTGGTCGGCATGAGTGGTTGGCGATCCCTGTTAATAATTTTAGCCTGGTTAGCACTGGAGCCTGCTGTTAAACGGATTTGTAAAGAGGTCGTGTGCTTATCTGCTGATGAAGTAAAGCCTTTCAAGAGCGGTTCATTTATAGGAGCATGACAGACGCGTCTCGTTCGACGAGGTCGGGTCTCGTAGTCGTTTCTAGCCTGACGGGGGTCGTCGCTTCTCGCTTCGCGTTTCCACTCCGGCAACGACACAGTTATAAGCCGGTTTTACAACACGTGTGATCTACCTGCGCTTTGTCTGCTCTTGAAATAAGAGCTGCAATTACACTCTAGCGCCTGACCTGTTATTACCCTCAAACGGTTTTCCCGCGAATTACACAGATCCACCGCGGATAGCTACCAATCTCGCTAAGGAGGTTGAGCCTCTCGGCAATGTGCGTCTCTCCAGTTGGAAAGCGATGATAAAAGAGAACGATTTCGACTTTTTTTGTCTGTTCTTTCGTATTTTTGAGCCTTTAAGGCTAGCGCGTCTATTTATACAAGCTGCCGACAAACACGAGCGGCTTCCACGCTTCTCCCAGACCTACAGGTGACTAACCGAGGTGTTCACTAAGTGGAATAATGAACAGTATTAGGTGTCAATTAAATCAAGCCTTCCCCGAGGTGCAGGTGCTCCACACTGTACTGACATGTCTCAAGAAGCCAAAGCCTCTTCACCCATGCATGCCAAAAGGCACATTTGCATATTAAAGAGACGAAATTATTTAACCCAGGCATAAAAAAAAAAAATCTTCTGGAAATGATAGAGGTTATTAAAACCGTTGACAAGGAGGAAGGGTAATTGGCAGAAAATGAGAGACGAGCTACTGTTGTACACCGTGTTGTGATGTTTTTTTTTTCCCCTACAGACTTTCTCTATGTTTCTCTATGTATCTCTCTCACTTTTGCCACCCGACTCTTCATTTTAGCGGTGAGCATTGTGCAACGTCTCCCGGGTGTGTAACCTATTACATTTAGATTGCTCCCTTGCAATTAGTGCCCTTTTTGTCCTGCCTTCAATAACGATGTGATTATGGAGACTTCAGGAGCGTTCGCCGATGCCGTCGCAGCTAACAGCTGTTGTCTGTGGGCCCGCTGACGGCGGTGACAAAACATGTTTCCTTTTTGCCGTTTCACTTTCCTGTCTGCCTCTTGTAATTATTATGCTCTCATTTTGTGTGATGATGGAGTCTTGTTTTAGTGGCTCTGTGATTAAGACATTCAGAAGATTCCCCCTCTAAACGTTTTGTGTGCGCCTGCAGTTTTTTTTCTCTTCTTTTTGTCATTCTGTGTCTCGGTCTCTGGTTTGTTTTTATGCGAGGAGAAGAAACGTGAAATAAAAAGCAGGCTTTTTAGGCTTTGATTTACTGGATCTGCATTGTTTTAGAAAAACCTTTGTAATATAAAATCGGGAATACAGATGATTGAATCAGGGAGCATCTGGAATAACTTGTTTTCTTGACAAACAAGAAAACAACTTATAATATTCGGTTATCTATGGTCGCTTGATTTCTTTTCTTTCTACTTTGCGGCTTTTATCTTCTGGCCCTATTGAAACTTCTACAGATGTATACAAGATTATTCTAAACTTTAATACCATGTACTTTTATATAGAAGTGTAACCTGTTTTGTTTCTGCAATATTTCCAGCAGAAACAGAATTTGTCTGTATTATTCTGCCTCCTTAAGGGCTGATAAACCAGGAGTTTTGTCAAAAAACCCCTTTCATTCATTTTAAACATGGCCTATTAAAAAAATGCAGGTACAATCCCACAAATTGCAACAGATTCCTTGTTTCTACACACATTGTCCATTTTATCAGCTCCACTTTGTAGTTCCACAATTACTGACTGTAGTCCATCTGTTTCTCTGCATGCTTTGTTAGCCCCCTTTCATGCTGTTCTTTAATGGTAAGGACCCCCACTACAGAGCAGGTATTATTTAGGTGTTGGATCATTCTCAGCACTGCAGTGACACTGACATGGTGGTGGTGTGTTAGTGTGTGTTGTGCTGGTATACGTGGATAGACACAGCAATGCTGATCACCTCACTGTTACTGCTGGACTGAGAATAGTCCACCAACCAAAAATATCCATCCAACAGCGCCCTGTGGGCAGCGTCCTATGACCACTGATGAAGGTCTAGAAGATGACCAACTTTAACAGCATCAATACATTTGTGATCGTCTCTGACTTTACATCTACAAGGTGGACCAACTAGGTCGGAGTGTCTAATAGAGTGGACAGTGAGTGGACACGGTATTTAAAAACTCCAGCAGCGCTGCTATGTCTGATCCACTTATACCAGCACAACACACACTAACACACCACCACCATGTCAGTGTCACTGCAGTGCTGAGAATGATCCACCACCTGAATGATACCTGACCATTGAAGAACAGCATGAAAGAGGGCTAACAAACTATGCAGAGAAATAGATGGACTACAGTCAGTAATTGTAGAACTACGAAGTGCTTCTATATGGTAAGTGGAGCTGTGTGTAGATACAAGGAGGTGGTTTTAATATTATGGCTGATCAGTGTTTATTGTCATGAGGTGACAATAATACATCACTTACAACAAGACAATAGCCAGCGATTACTGGGAGTCTTAAAAACCATGATTGATTCTGGCTCAAAGCATCACTTGCCATCATGGGCACCTTGTGCTCCAGTGCATAGAAGAATGATCTTCCCAATAATGCTGCATCAGAATTAGAAAGAGGTGATCACTGGCTGTACATGTCTTCGAGGAAGCTTGTGCTAGCCACTTTGATTACAAGTTTGTAGCTCATGCTTGTTAGAACTCTGGGTGAAATATGCACCTCATACACATTTAAAATAGATTTATTAAAAAGTGGTCTGAGATGCACTTGAGAACCAGTTCGAATGTTCGATGGGTGGTCGAGTGTTAGGATCTGATTCGCTAGCAAACCGGAGAGGTGCTTGACTTTTGACTTGACTGTTGTGTATGAGAATGAATTGAACACAGAGCGCTCGTGAAGGACGCTGGGGCAATGGCATTGCGGGATAGTGCACAATAGACAGTTTATGCAGGACAATGTGTCCACTTATGACAACAATGTGTAACGATGGTGGAAGTGTGGGAGGAATGAAGTGACCTCCTCACTATCTTTCTCAGCGAGGATTGATGAGGAGGAAGAGCAGTTTCCTGTAGTGGGGATTACGATGGCTGTGTGAGACCTGGGGGCACTAGCAGATGTGCTGGCACGATGCCACAGGGCACGAGTCATTGGGACAGGCACACACACACATACACAACTTCAACACAGCTTTATTGGGCTATGAAATGGTTACACCAGAGAATGGTCCACTATAGCACACATTTAAATATAAATACACTGATCAGCCATAACATTAAAATCACTTCCTTGGTTCTACACTCACTGTCCATTTTATCAGCTCCACTTACCATATAGAAGCACTTTGTAGTTCTACAATTACTGACTGTAGTCCATCTGTTTCTCTACATACTTTTTTAGCCTGCTTCTTCAATGGTCAGGACCCCCACAGGACCACCACAGAGTAGGTATTATTTAGGTGGTGGATCATTCTCAGCACTGCAGTGACACTGACATGGTGGTGGTGTGTTAGTGTGTGTTGTGCTGGTATGAGTGGATCAGACACAGCAGCGCTGCTGGAGTTTTTAAATGCCGTGTCCACTCACTGTCCACTCTATTAGACACTCCTACCTAGTTGGTCCACCTTGTAGATGTGAAGTCAGAGACGATCGCTCATCTGTTGCTGCTGTTCGAGTTGGTCATCTGCTAGACCTTCATCAGTGGTCTGGATATTTTTTGTTGGTGGACTATTCTCAGTCCAGCAGTGACAGTGAGGTGTTTAAAACCTCCAGCAGCGATGCTGTGTCTGATCCACTCATACCAGCACAACACACACTAACACACCACCACCATGTTAGTGTCACTGCAGTGCTGAGAATGATCCACCACCTAAATAATACCTGCTCTGTGGTGGTCCTGTGGGGGGTCCTGACCATTAAAGAACAGCATGAAAGGGGGCTAACAAAGCATGCATAGAAACAGATGGACTACAGTCAGTAATTGTAGAACTATAAAGTGCTTCTATATGGTAAGTGGAGCTGATAAAATGGACAATGTGTGTAGGAACAAGGAGGTGGTTTTATTAAAGCAAGCTGATTGGTGTATTAGCATTTTATCAGTTCAATCTGTTAACATGTGGCCTCATTTCTTCTCCCACTTAAAAATAGCTAAAGATTGGCACCATGGAGTAAAATCGTCATAGCTCATACAGGATCGAGTGTTTCCCTTCTGTGGCTTGTGTTAAACATGACATTTTGGCTTTGGCTCCGACCAGGTGCTGAGATCTCTGTTTACCCCAAACACGTTTCCTCTCTTCCAAAATATCACATGGTTGAGATTTACGAGTGCCATTCCTCTTCCTTTTCATGTCTCAAAGCCACTGTTTGCAATCTGGTCGCTTTATCTTTACTTTAGGTGCTTTTTTCAAGTGAGCTGCTTTTTTTTTGCTGCTCGCTTTCCTGCTGTTAAAAAGATGCTACTGTGTGTGTGTATGTTGCGACAGGCTTCGCAGAGATCGGTTAAGAGATAGCGGTCTGACCCGTGCGGCAAGAGTGTGGAAGTGTTAAAGAGAGAAACTGCACTTGTTTGGCTGTGTGTAGGCTATTGATTTGACTGTCGCACAATAGGACTTGTCACTGTAAAGGCATTGTGAAAGGCAGAGAGTCATGACAGAGATTTTAGCGTGTTAGCTGTCATGCTAGCGTATTTCTTTATAATCCTTTTGGTCTCTGTGAATTGTCTTGTGGCTGCTCCACTAGGGTGCTGGCATTATTAGATCAAAGCCCATTGTTTAAAAGTTTGATCCTCTTGTTGGAATGTATCTCTTGAGTCCGGTGTACGTGCTACAAAAGGAGGCAAGACTAACTCAAAGGCTAGAGCGCTGGCATTACGGGTACTGGAATGTCTTTCTGAATTTGGACCCACTGCTTATAGTTTTGCTTCCAGTCTCCCAAGGGTTTTCAGATCACTGGGGAATTTGCCAAGCTTTACTTGCCAATGCCTCTGCCATGTCTGCAGACCGGGCCATGCCAAAAGGAAGCAGCTCCAAACCCGGCAGGACTCAAACGCTCGCTGTTGGAGCAAGGGACCTTGGGAAAATGTAAATAGGGGACAGATAAGGCTTATTGTTTTCATTCCAATGTCACCCAGACTGAATCGTTTCCCCCCTTTGAGCCACACCACACTTTATCTTCAAAACGGAGGGAGGACACAGGGGCCCTAAATGGGAAACTACAATAAACTCGATGATTTTTCCTTATTTATCCACTTACTGCAGTAGTTTTCCTTCTTGAAATGTCAGCCTACACATATATTGCTTCCTGTTTTGGAAGGGGAGATGCGAACATGTTATGGAAATGTCGCACATTAAGCGAGCTGTGCTGAATTTATTATTAGCTCACGCTAGGTGTTGAGAGACGAACGGCTACGGTTAAGGCACTGTTTGGTTTTCCGAAATAAATGGTCTACTTTTGTTGCTTTACATCCCTAATATGTTAATATGACAAAGTTTTGCCTAGACATGATGCAGTGTTTCTTCTGGCTCAGGAGAAGATGGACTGTGGCTGGATAAGTCGAACACCGAAATATTTCATTGCTCACTCTTCAAAAGGGTGTTTGAAACAGTCCAGATGAATAACTTTGTAACCTCTTAGGGCGTATTTTTTACTACATGGACACAACCCTATTCACACCCTCATTCCCCCAACCCGAAAAAAATGAAAAAAGACTGGAACAATCTCACACATAAATGTAATAATAAAAAAATTTAATGAATACATAAATAAATAATTAATTAATATTAATTATTAATAATAAAAAAAAAATATATATATATATATATATATAAATAAATAAAACAAACAAACAAACAAACAAACAAAAAAAACAAATAAAATAGCTAAAACATCTGGACACTTTTTTATTTATTTATTTATTTTTAAACCTGACAGGAACTGTGATATATTTTACAGTGTTGGACACACCTGTGGGAGCTGTAACTTTTAAGGCGTATTTTCTACTGCATGGACACAAGGCTGGAATCTCATACAGAAATATAAGAATAATAAAAAATAAAAATAAAAACAAATATATAATAAAGAAACAATTAATCCATATTAATTATTAATTAATATAATAAAAATATCAATATAAACAATTAAACAAATAAAAAAAATAAAACAATCAAATAAATTAATAAATAAAAAATAGCTAAAACATCTGGACACTTTTTTATTTCTTTTCTGTTTTTTTTTTAAACCTGACAGGAACTGTGATATATTTAACAGTGTTGGACACACCTGTGGAAGCTGTAACTCTTAGAGCGGATTTTCTACTGCATGGACACAACCCTATTCAAAAAAGAAAAAGGCTGGAACAACCTCATACAGAAATGTAATAATAAAAAATGAAGTAAATACATAAATTAATAAATACATAATTAAATAATTAATTCATATTAATTAATAATTAATAAAATAAAAACAACAATATAAATAATTATACAAACAATAAATAAAAAATAGCTAAAAGTAGTAATAGTTTTTTTTTTAAACCTGACAGGTACTGTGATATATTTAACAGTGTTGGACACACCTGTGGAAGCTGTAACTCATTTTCTACTGCATGGACACAACCCTATCCACACCCCAACCCCCCCTCCCCACCTCCTCCCAAAAAAAAAAAAAAAGACTGGAACAACCTCACACAGAAATATAATAATAATAAAATTAAATAAACACATACATTAATAAATAATAAATAATTAGTTAATTAATTAATATTTATTATTAATACAGTACAAATATCAATAATTAAACAAATAAATACAAACAAATAAATAAAAATAAATAAATAAGCTAAAAAAACCTGCACCGTTTTTGAACCTAAACCCTAAGCCAAGCTAACACAGACTATTAAAGAACTGACTAACTGACTAACACAAAACATGAACAAGACTAACTAGACTTCTAAGCATGACTGTGAGCAAACACAGTCAAAAGCCTGACAAAACCAAAATAGTCTCCAACCAATGATCCCCAAGCTGCCTTCTTAAATGCCTTCAGCTTATCACCTCAGACAAGGTGCAGCTGTGGCTAATTAGCAGGTGACCAATCACAAAAA
The DNA here is from genome assembly GCF_030014385.1 of Trichomycterus rosablanca. NCBI lineage: Eukaryota > Metazoa > Chordata > Actinopteri > Siluriformes > Trichomycteridae > Trichomycterus > Trichomycterus rosablanca. Next base: position 19,095,775 of record NC_086004.1, read on the forward strand.
AGGGGCACTGGCTCAAGACTTGTGACATTTGCTTAGAATTTTTAAATGATATTCTGCACTACCCACGATTTCACAGTGGAAACCCAGTGCTTACTTATGCCTCCATATTCATGTGAATGCTAAACTATGACTTCACATACATACATATTTAATCTAGCAAACAATACATTTAATTAAATTATTAATTATTAATTAAAAATACACAAAAGTGCAACTTTAACAAGTTACAGTAATCACAACAATAGTAGCACAACCGTTTTAATGACTTTATCTGTAGTGCATTTTTATTTATTTAATTTTTTTATCTTTCTACTTAATTAGCAATAAAAACCAGGCCACAATGTTTTGGAAGCAGCTTGGCAGCTCTTTATTTAAGGAATTTTAAAAATATTTATGATTTAAGATTAAGAATGGTATTCCTGAAATTAAAGCCAATAAAAAGTGGACAATCAGATAAAGTTGTGATACTGATTTCAGCTAATTTGAATCAACATTGTTTCTCTGAGCATGATTAAAATAAGCAGTGGTAGCTCAGTGGTTAAGGTACCCAACTAGCAATCAGAACGTTGCCCCACCACCACCAAGGTCACTGTTGGGCCCATGAACAAGACCCTTAACCCTCAATTGCTTAAAATGTATTCAATTATAATAGCAAGTTGCTTTGGATAAAAATGCCGTAAATGTAAACACTACATGATGAGCGATCTGTGAGATCCCATATTTCCGGGACTAGGTGCGGTAAAGGGACCTCTACATTTCCCACCCATATAAACAAATCAGTTACTTTTTGTTGCATGCATATACACATACTCTCCCAGGTAAAACCGAGCAGAGGGCAAGTCTGGTACATTCCAGATGTGCTGTGTGTTTGCATGTGTGCGTACGATTGTGTGTGATTGTGCATATGTGTGGAGGAGTGCAGGGAGCAATCACTCTCGAGGGAGGCAGAGTGGAGCAGAATGGAAGCTGGCACCGCATTATCTCCAACAGTTGGTGCATTGCTTAATGATCAAGAGCTGGGCCAGCATCTGTGCTGTTTGTCTACATGGGTGTGTGTGTGTGTTCAATACCCCTCTTAAGAAAGTTCCACCACATCACTGTGGGGTGAAAGAAAGTCTCTTTTTTGGCCGTGTTTTATCTCAGAGGAAGGAATGTGTGTTTTGCTGTTTGTTTTGTGTGTTTTTGAATGTAAGGGGAGTGTAAGGGGAGTGTGAGGGGAGTGTGCTGAAGGGGTCGCATCTGACAGAGGAAGTACTTTTGCTCAGGGCCGAGACCCTTCTGGAAGAGAAGCAGAGTCACAGAGCCCTGAGCCGTCTGATCTTTTTGCCAGGACACACACAACAGCTTCAAATCAGATTAGTGAGTTTTTTTGTTAATGAAAATGAAGTCCAAAACTCAAGTTTTTGTGTCCTCATGGGTTGCTTATACTTGCTTTGTTTCAAATATTTTCTCCCAATTAAAAAAATAAGTAAATAAAATAAATAAATTAATTAATCAATTATAATAATAATAATAATAATAATAATAGTAATAGTAATATCAGTAATAATAATAATAATAATAATAATAATAATAATAGCAATAATAATAATAATAATAGCAATAATAATAATATTAATAGTAACAGCAATAATAATAATAATCATAATAATAATCATAATAATAGTAATAGCAATATTAATAATAATAATAATACTAATAATAATAGCAACAATAATAATATTAATAGTAATAGCAATAATAATAATAATTATAATAATTATAATAATTATAATAATTATAATAGTAATAAGACTAATAATAATAATAATAATAATAATAATAATACATTATAAGGACTACTTAAATGCCCTGTGCATTCTCCCAACAAGAGGTACCTGTGGATCATTAACAGGGACCCAATCACAAACATGATCGGAGAGGTGGGTGTGGCAGGTGTGCATTCATGACACTTAGTGTTACACTGGGGCGGCACAGTGGCTAAGTGTGTAGCGCTGTCGCCTCAAGTTCCTGGGTTCGATCCCCAGGTGAGCCGGTCTGGGTCCTTTCTGTGTAGAGTTTGTATGTTCTTCCCGTGTCCGTGTGGGTTTCCTTCCACAGTCCAAAGACATGCAAGTGATGTGGATTGGAGACACTAAATTGTCCAAGACTGTTCGATATGACCTTGTGTATTGAGTAATTACCGTTCCTGTCATGAATGTAACCAAAGAGTGTAAAACATGACATTAAAATCCCAATAACCAAACAAACAAACAAACCGTGTCACACTGCCTTTTCTATTTATTACACTTTTTAATTGTTTGGGAATTGAGGTCACTAAATGTGTTTTAAAGCTTTGTTCCATTTTTGTTTGTGGTGAAATTCCCAAAATTAGGCTTCAGAGTAAAAACCAGACCTTATCACACACAGTTTTGTCATTTAATTTACTTTTAAAACCTTCATGTTATAAAGACAGGGTCTAAATTGCATTTCATTGCTGAATATGGCTATACGTCTTTACTTTACGTGCTATTACGCAGAAACATTTTTAAAATGCTATCTGTGCTATTTTGGCCTTAGTGCTGACATTTCTTGAAACATTCTTGGATGATTTTCCTTCTCATAGATTGCAGACTTGAACAGAATTGATATAAGGCAAGACAAATAAAACCCATTGTTCAGAGACTGCAGAAATTAAATGCAAAAACTGGCTGAATGATGTGGCATCTCTTCAATTTCTTAGTCCTTCCTTGTCCTCGAGACACGCATGTCTCAAATGTCTGAAGTCATAAGAAATCACAGAGTCATTTAATGACTTTTTGTTCCTGTTTAATCGAAGACGTTGCATTAAAAGGCACTGGAAGACGAAGTGTAAACAACTCTTTAAAGAGACATTTTTTACGTAATTGTAGTATGAGTGTGACAATTTATTTAGGCTGGAATGTCCTCTGGCCTGGAGAACCTTGCCATGAAAACAATGCCACTACAATACCCGGAATTACAAAGAGTCAAAAAAGCCATCTATGCAACTTTTGTGTTCATAAATTGGGTACATTTGTTGGGTACAAATGGGGCATTGTGAGCTGTTTTATTGCTCTTGCTCTCTGTCCCCTTTTGCTTTCAACAAACACTGTTCTTCCGGGCTAACATAATGCCCCAGATGATCGTTGCTTGTTGATCATGTGGGCAAAATAGATTTTTTTTTTTTACTGGGTTAACGCTGAGCGTTTGGGTTGTACCTTGGGGTTGTTTCTCAGCCTGAGAACTTGAGATCTTATATGTGCTGCAGTAAGTAATATATGTACAAAATCTGGTATTTGAGAATTGTGTGTGCTCTGAAGTGTGTGTGTGCTTGCATTTGTGTGTGTGATGGGAACGGCCTGACCCAGGGTAAGAGGCTCTGGCTGGCGAGCGGCATGTTCTTTATCAGCATCCCCGGACTGCGGCTCTGTGGGATTCCAGCCATTCCTTCCCCTGATTCATTGTCTGCCGGACAAATGTTAATTGTTTTCATCATTGCTGTCTTGCCCTGTCCGTGCCCCCTTCCTTTCTTCTTTAATGTCTCTTTGGAGTGCCTGTGCGTGATCGGCCTTATCGCCAGCCTGGGGTAAAATCCAGAGATCCAGCGGCTACATCCATCATTAAACCCTGCCAATAACTCCATTCTGAGTGGATGAGTGTGATTGTAATGTATAAGTCGATGCATGGGGGCTTGATTCTGTATCCGAATAAGCTGGCATGTTTTTATACGAGATCATACCGAGCGACAGTGATAATAAACAGCTTTGGTACCAATCTCCAAATACTCAATCTATTTATTAAAATTGGGTGGTATGTTTAAGCATTTTACCCAAAGTTTAAATATATAATCAATGAGCTGGAGGAACTACATTGGAGGAACTTCATTTAAAGCCAACTTAAGGGTGTCTCCATACGTTCTTATTGCTTCATGTGGATAGCCATAATATTAATTTACATTTTCAGCATTTAGCAGTCTAAGCAATTGAGGGTTGAGGGCCTTGCTCAATGTCCCAACAGTGGCAACCTGGCAGTAGTGGGGTTTGAACCAGCAACCTTCTGCTTACTAGTCCAGTACCTTAAACGCTAGGCTACAACTGCCCCATTAATAATTCATGTTTACTTGTTTATATACTGTGTAACCGACATGACAGAGTCAAATAGTCTTAGCTTGACTGATCCATAGGCCTCCTTAAATGCATTGAGCATTATCCCTAAACAAGAGGCACCTGTGGATCATTAACAGGGACCCAATCACAAACATGATCATAAACAAACGTGTTGTTTTCCAATCAAATGTATATTAGCCTTCTTGCTCATGGGACACTCTATAAATCCATAATGATGGTAAATATATCTTGGCGTTGTCTGATTTTGGTTGATATAGTAGGTTTACCTCTGGTGAACTGGTGGTGGGAGCTTTCTCACCTGGGTCTTCTTCAGCGAGATCTGAATCATTCATAGTGCCCGTCTGTTGACCTTTGCACATTCTAGGTTGACAAATCAAATATTTGTCCATTATTGAAGACCCTACATAGGCTATAGGTAGTTTAAAATACATGTATTATGACATTATGACAAGAGAGCTCCTGTATACAGAGAGCCTATTTATTTTCTCTCTACCTCAATAAAATGCAGTGGGACCTCCTCTGGGCTCACTGAGGCTCTTGTGGGGTGTTCCTGGTCTGCAGTGGTCAGTATTTATCAAAAGTGGTCCAAAGAAAGAACAGTGGTAAACCAGCGACAGGGTCATGGACGGCGAAGGCTGGCTCATGTGGCCCGATCCAACAGACGAGCTACTGTAGCTCAAATTGCTGAAGATGTTAATGCTGGTTCTGATATTATAGCTGACTTTCTGTATTATATGGTTCTCTATATGTTCTCTGTCTTCCTCTTGTTTTATTAAGTACGTTTATTCATCTATTATTAGGCCACCACTGCCCTAAATAGGTTCCCCTACTTTTATTCTTATAAGCAAACGCATGGCGGCACGCATGGTTGGCTCAGTGGGTAGCACTTTCGCCTCACAGCAAGAAGGTCCTGGGTTTAGTCCCCAGGTGGGGCGGTCCGGGTCCTTTCTGCGTGGGTTTCCTTCGGGAGCCCCGGGTTTCCTCCCACAGTTCAAAGACATGCAGTCAGGTTAACTGGAGATACTAAATTGTCCATGACTGTGTTTGACATTAAACATGTTTATTAAGTAACTACCGTTTCTGTCATGAATGTAAGTGTAAAACATGACGTTAAAATCCTAATAAATAAATAAATATAAACAAACTCAATTTATTGTGTCAGTTTTCAGTTGAGGCTGTGGATTTACACGCAACCTGTTATTGATAGCACCTTAGTGGTCGAATGTTTCCCTGTAAAATGATACATTAGACCGGAGAAACGTACATCTGGAACACTGATTATAAATGGTTTTTGTTATTATTATTTTTAAATCATGTCAGTCATGATTTAAGTTAGTTTAGCACAGACATTCTCCAAAAAAATACAAATCAGAACGTTTATACATTGAGTAACAGCTTTATAGTTGTATTTCATCCTTTGTTGTCCTACCAGCTGTGGATATTATAATTAATATATATTTTTTCATGCCTCCATTTCAGAATCGTCCTGCATGGAAAAACTGCTTTCAAAAGACTGGAAAGAGAAGATGGAGAGACTGAACACAAGTGAACTTCTGGGAGAAATAAAAGGTTAGATTTGTGTGTGTGTGTGATAAATATGCTCTCATCAACACAGTCTCCAGTTTTATCAGAAATGATTAGAAAAGCAGCTAAAACATTACAAATAGCAGAAATGTTTCTGCATGTTTCCTCCTTCTGTCTGCTTACACTGATCAGCCATAACATTACACTACACTCACTGTTCATTTTATCAGCTTCACTTACCATATAGAAGCACTTTGAAGTTCTACAATTACTGACTGTAGTCCATCTGTTTATCTACTTATCTTTTTAACCTGCTTTCACTCTGTTCTTTAATGATTGGGACCACCACAGAGTAGGTATTATTTGGGTGGTGGATGATTCTCAGCACTGCAGTGACACTGACATGATGGTGGTGTGTTAGTGTGTTGTGCTGGTATGAGTGGATGAGACACAGTTGGAGTTTTTAAACACACTCACTGTCCACTCTATTAGACACTTTTACCAAGTTGGTCCACCTTGTAGATGTAAAGTCAGAGACGATCGCTCATCTATTGCTGCTTTTTGAGTTGGTCATCTTCTAGACCTTCATCAGTGGTCACAGGACGCTGTTTGCTGGATATTTTTGGTTGGTGGACTATTCTCAGTCCAGCAGTGACAGTGAGGTGTTTAAAAACTTCAGCAGCGCTGCTGTGTCTTATCCACTCATACCAGCACAACACACACTAACACACCACCACCATGTCAGTGTCACTGCAGTGCTGAGAATGATCCACCACCCAAATAATACCTGCTCTGTGGTGGTCCTGTGGGGGTCCTGACCATTAAAGAACAGCATGAAAGGGGGCTAACAAAGCATGCAGAGAAACAGATGGACTACAGACAGTAATTGTAGAACTACAAAGTGCTTCTATGTGGTAAGTGGAGCTGATAAAATGGACAATGTGTGTAGAATCAAATGTTATGGGTGATCAGTGTATTTTTCGGATTGTTCTTTAGTCGTGTTGAGTGTAAATGCAGTGCATATCAATCTTTGTATTGGAGGGATGAAACGGGTTTCACTAGTGGACAAAAATCAAGTGACACAAGCCTTAAATAACACATGGACGGCTTAAAGGTAGAGAACTCCTGCTTTAAAGTAAAGTGTGCTTAACAGGGTGAGGAAGACACATAACACATTCCTAGTACTGCGTGGTATGGGCTTGTGAATTCTTAGGAACAGGTTATGCCCTTTATCACCACTTATTCCTGTCGGAATCGGGCTTCTGTTCTGTTTTTCTGTTTTTCCTCTCATCCCTTTGGTTTTTTTTCCCCGGGCGCAGGTCTTAGCACAGGCTGTTACAGGCGTGTGTTTACGTAGCAGCGGCGGGCGCAGTACCAGCCCTCCGATAGCGCCGCGGCTTTCGGTTCCTCTGGCTCCCGATTGCTTTCCACCCTCCCTAATCGCTATCTCTTACTCTCTCACACTCCGACACTTTATTTCCAGCAACACCCTTTTCCCTCCGCACGCCCCTAGGCGGGAATTAGATTCATCTGGCGGGCTTATTTCGCTATATCTATGATTCTTGCACATTTCAATAACCTTTGGTAAAATGTGCGTTTTCTCTACGGCTCGGCTTGACAGAGGTGCTGGTGTCAATGAGAAGCACTTGGAGTATCAGCTATCAGCTGAAGAAAAGCGTAACTTGAATTTTAATCAAGTATCCGGAGTCTGATGGCTAAACCAATAACAGTTCAGGAAGGTAGCCATTGTTTTTCCGTTCCCAAGCTTAATGGTTCCCCTGTACCTCATGTTCTGTTCAGAATGATGAATAACATTTGTCCTTGGTTTTAATTATCAGATTAGATTTACTCCCTGGACTAAAAGCAAAGGTGGAAAGAAAAAATAAATAAATAAAGTAACACATTCTAATAAGTATATTCATCTGCAATAACCTTAATGAACCTCCACATGTAAATCATGTCCCGGAAGATTCATTGTACCTACCCTGTTTCTGCACCACAGTAGATCAAAGTGCAGCAATGAAAATAGTGTGTGGGGGGGATGATTTAGCTTTTTGAAAGCAGATATTTTTAAATTACAGGGCATTTTTATGTTTGATAAATGGTAGTGGTGGTGGTGGTGGTGGTGGTGGTGGTGGGGGGGGGGGTTCACACTTCGAAGAGAGAAGCAGGTAGAAGGCGTAGAGAATCCTCGGTAGCCTCGACTCAGTTGACTCGATCTGACACGTAGGAATAACAGACAGAGCTACTTTTTTATATCACACCGGCAGCCCGAGGTTTCTAATTAGCGTGCCATTTTCATACGACTGTAGACATTTCAAAGGTCTGCTTTGTGTCCCCCCCCTTTACAAAATGTCTCTCCGGTACGTTTGAAGTCGACCCGATGTAAGTGCGGGCAATTAAAAAGGAAGCTCAGGGTTGGGAGACACACAAGGTCTGCTTAATTAAAACACAAACAAAGGCAACAAGCTGGGAAAAAGAGGGGGAAAAATATACAGTCACACTGGCGGACATGGATGTGCACACACACACACACACCGTTTGATTAAGATCTAAAGTGCGGTGATAAATCAGAAACCACGTTAATTGTCGGGTGAAAAATCAATACGGAGGCCACGCGTGCCTGTAAGTTCACATGAATGGGGACGAGGGCCAGATAAAGGATGACATGACGATGAAAAGGTATGGCTGCCTGCCTGGCCTTGCTATTTCTCCTCCGGACTATACGGCATTCAGTCCTTAGCCAATGGAACCACACATTCTCCTTATTGTTTGTCCCTATTGTCAAAGCATTGCTAAAATAACAGCAGAGCCGCTTTTGATAAATGTGTGATGTGTACATTTCTTAACTGAACTGAATAAAAAAAACTATAGTTATTCCACCTTTTTTAGAAAGCAGAAAGCACATTTAGTGTAGGATGTTAACACTTACATTCACATGGTTTGGGCTCATACTTAAAGCAGACTCATTCTTGTCCTCTCTACAGGGTAAAACAAGTAAACAAAATTTTGACACCTGTTCAAACAGACATGTTTTCCTTAAGTTCTGTCGAATCACACAGTAGTTCATGTTAAGAACTAATTACACATGAACCCTGACTTCAGTCATTTATTTATTTATTTTCATTTAGTAACCGCACGATCAGGGTCTGGCACCTCCCGGGATCACAGAACAATCACATTAAACTGTAGACTTGTGTAAAGGCAGACCGTACAGTAACCAGTGTACCTTCTGAATGTTTTTGTTGATGGAAGAAAACCGAGGTAGACATGGAGGGATTACAAGTAGTTCATGTTTTTTGTGCTGTTTAATTCATTAAAGCTTTAGAATATACATGTTGGAGGTTTAGGAATCTACAGTATAGACATTTCTGGTTTAAATATGCTACTGCAAGGAATTTGCAAAACATGAAACAAATGGTAATCTGGGTTTGTTTCACATCGCCTCATAAGACAAAGTAAGGGTTGGGAATGTGAAGTTAATATACATTAAAGCAGTATTTAAAAAAAATAAAATAATAATAAACAAATAAATTAACACAAACAAATAAGTGCCAAAATAAAATAATAATAATTTAATAATAGTAATAAAATTATTAATAATAATAATAATAAGAGAAAGCAGTGTTTTCCAATAAAAAAATAATAATAAACAAAAAATAAACACAAACAAGTGCCAAAAATATAATAATAATAATTTAATAATTATAATAATAAGAAAGCAGTATTTTCTAACAATAATAATAATAATAAACAAAAAATAAACAGATATATAAATAAACACATAAACAAATAAGTGCCAAAAATAAAATAATAATTTATTAATAATAATAATAAAATTAATAATAATAATAATATAATTATTACTATTAATTATTATTATTATTATTTATTAATAATCGAATTTGTTATTAGTAAGATTAAATAATAATACTAATAATAATTATTATTAATATTATATAAAATGATTTTCAGCTGAGACAGAAAACAATCAAAGCAACTGTAGGATCAGGACTTGGATTAAGAGCCCAACAGTGGCAGCATAGCTGTGGGGTTTGACTTGATCTTAACCACTTTTAAGCTGTAAATGTCAGTTTAAAACAGATGTTTTCTCCAAAATCACTGATATCATATCATCAAGATATGTCTTCAAATTTTGAAGCTCTTCAGCCACTTATGTTGCTTCCAAGCCTTTTAACAGTACAACAGAGCTGGAGCAAAGGGCGAGTCAGGCGCGTGAAGCGATCAAGGATCACTTTTCCTTGGGCGATGTGTTTGTTTTGATCCTTAGCTTAGCTGTCAGTCAGGAGAAACGTTGAGGTGAGGAGCTGAGATCTGTTGAACAAACCACAGTGCAGGAGTGGCAGGCTGCCTGGAGCGAGGCCAAGCCACAGCGCAGCCCAGCACGCTCACAAAGAAAAGACATGCAGGAGATCAGAAGCTATCGGTACATAGTACTGGCCTTTTACTGTAGTACTGTGTGAGAATTGTTTGTACATGAGAACTTAATAATCAGTTTTTGATTATTTACAAATATTAATATGTAATATGTGGGCAAAAGTATGTGAACACTTTTATTAATTATTGAGTTTAGTTGCTAACAGGTGTAAAAAAGCTATTGTTTATGGAAAGCCCTATTTGGTTCCAGCATTATAGTAACTCTGTGCAAAGAGCAAGGTCCTGTCCCAAATAATTGTGGAGTTGGCATGGATGAACTCCACTAGGCCTGCACAGAGTCCTGATTTCAACCCTAATAATCATATTTGGGTTTAAATAAAAGATATACTTTATTTGTCATATATACATATACAGGTGTACAGTACAATGAAATTCTTTCTTCGCATATCCCAGCTTGTTTGGAAGCTGGGGTCAGAGCGCAGGGTCAGCCATCGTACGGCGCCCCTGGAACAGGGCCTTGCTCAAGGACCCAACAGTGGCTGCATAGCAGAGCCTGGATTTGAACCGCCAATCTTCCGGTTGATAGCCCAAAGCTCTACCCACTAGGCTACCACTGTCCCAATGGAATGTGAATTGTGAGCCAGCCCTTCCAACATCAGAGCCTGACCTGGCGGACTAAGAAAGGAGGGGGGTGGGGGGTGGGGGGGGGTCGTGTTAACATCAAATTATTACATTTTGTTTTGGAATGGAATGTCCAGCAAGTTCATGGGCAGGTGCCCACATAATTGGGGCATAATGTATTTCTATCCTATGTCCAGTGTTTCACTCACTTAAACATATAGGTATAGATCTAAAGTGCACAATGAATACTGTCAGAGCGCAAGGGTTTATATTCCGTCTGTAATATACTGGCGTTTTTGGAACGACTAGATGAAAAATCATTCTTGGCTAAATCATTAGTTACTCACAGGCATTGTTCCTGAATGAGAGAGTGAGGGAGAGAAAACAGCCTCCACCCATCATCCCGTCTGAAATATTTCTCCATTCCCCCAATTCAGAAGTGCCACGCTTTGCATTTTTCTTCCCCCGGTACCTCAATAGGCAAACTGTTTGCCCTTATGTACCCAAGTGAAATATGAGCTACAGTAAATTATTATTCTTCGGGCCACATTTGCGAGATGAATGCCGGGCGAGCCGTGCTCCGTTGCTCTCCTAATGAATTGAGGGATTTAGCTGGTGGTGTTGGGGTGGCGAATAGGCACACCTTGTTTTCTTCTGCTCTGCTCCCCTCAATGAAAGCCCTCACAAACAGGAGCGTGGTGAGAGGGAAGAAACACATACGGACCACTGTGGAAGGAGGAAAATCACCCCCCCGCGGACACTGGACTTCGGGACACATGCCCAGGCGATCTTGCTAGGCAAATATTTTCATTTATAAAGTACCTTCCAGAAAGCCATGCAGGGTGTCTGCCTGGTCTCTGAAGCAGTGAGACTCCATAACTCGCCCATCGCACAAATGGGACAAACACTTGCTTTTAACCTGGTGGGTTACAGTGCTTTAAGATGGGATGTTAGTCAGAGGTGTTAATGTACCCCTTCTGAGTACTTGCTGCCAGTTGGATCCAGGTGCATTAGGACCCTGCGAAATCTCCTGCTTAAACACCAAGGTCACTAACTCTAAGTCCCACATTGGTTTCAAACCCACACCCAACTCAAGTATTTGGTGGTTAAAGTAAAGAATCATCACAGCATTTACATGGTCATATCAGTCACATGACTCAGTCTTCCAGTTATTATCATTTTGCAAGGCCAGTTTTGAATAGGTGCCAGTTTTGGTCAGTTTACTTTAACCAGGGCCTCTCAGGAGCTCTCTGATAAAAGCAGGAAAGGGTCAAGGTACTCCTGTAATAGAGGAATTAGCAGCATTTTTTTAAAAGTGGCCCATATGCTCCTCTCAAGGTCTTTCTTTCTGGCCACCGAATTGTAACATTGACAGAAATGGGTTTATCTCATCTGAATCATTGTGGAGCAAGTAAAGCTTGGAAAGTTCTTAATTTATTTCATTTCAACTGCTTTATCCTGGTCAAGGTTGAGGTGGGTTCATCACAAGAACAAATATCTAAACATTTTTGTTTTTTCATTGCATTTTCATGTTTTGCCACTTCTTTATCCTGGTCATGGTTGTGGCGTCTGGATTTCTCTAGGCAAGATGCAATAATGCCAATCCATCTCGGGGTCATGGCCACCCTCTCTCACACATAGCCAATTATGTCTGTACATAGACACCCGAATGGCCGATAGAACCATTGTAAACATCTAAAGCTACACAAAATCAGGCATAACATTATGACCACATTTCTAATATTGTGTTGATCCCCCTTTTGCTGCCAAAACAGCCCTGACCCATCAAGGCATGGAGTGTAACACCTTTCTATCAAAACCAGCATTAACTTCTTCAGCAGTCTAAGCTACAGTAGCTCGTCTGTTGGATCGGACCACACGGGCCAGCCTTCGCTCCCCATGTGCATCAATGAGATACTGACCACTATAGATTGGGAACACCTCACAAGAGCTGCAGTTTTGGAGATGCTCTGACCCAGTTGTCTAGCCATCACAATTTGGCCCTTGTGAAACTCACTCAAATCCTTATGCTTGCCTATTTTTCCTGCTTCTAACACATCAACTTTGAGGATAAAATGTTTACTTGCTGCCTAATATATCCCACCCACTAACAGGTGTCATGATGATAGATCATCAGTGTTATTCACTTCACCTGTCAGTGGTCATAATGATATGCTTAGTCGGTGTGTATGCAATAGTAATTAATCTTTAGTCTTTAATTAAAATATTTACTGAATTTTTATACAGTGTTTCTACATCAATGTGTAACATCGTCATGGCTAGTCGTTTAGTGTGTTTGCCTCTAGTTGTTTCTCACACCTTTATCTTTATGTCCAAGAGGCCAGGCACTAAGCTGCCAGGCATGCCAACTATGTGCAGTGTGCGTTCGGACTCGGCCCCTGGACAATCACCACTTTTTACAGGCCTTCTAATTTACTCAGGATGGACTTACAGCATATGGGGCACATCCACAATGAACGACTGACAAAGACACAAAGAAATTCCAGTGTTCGGACGTTTAAGGAAAGAAAAAACAGTCACTCACATTTAGCCATAATGGCTCAGCTGTTCTATATAAGAATAGGGAGCCTTGTGATTCTTTTTCTTCTTTTTATCCTCTCTCTCTCTCTCTCTCTCTCTCTCTCTTATATTCTTTCTTTCTACTGTGTGCCCACAGCTTTTATCTTTTGCATTCACCAAAGACTCTTGAAAGTTACAAGCTGCCTTGTCTTTCCATGCATCAGGAATGGGAACTCAAATTAAGGCCTGCTTGATTAGGAGGGCAAAGGAGGCAAGAGGGAGATCTGGGGTTGGTAGAATAGCTGTTGGACAGAACCAATCACACCCCTACAAAGTGTCTTTTATTCTCAGGACTCTCTTTTGGCAGCCCCTTAGTTTACTTGTTCACTGTGGTCTCTATTGCTTTGGTTCTCTGTCATTCATGGTGCGGACTTGTCTTCAACTCTGGGCAAGGGCGCCACAGGAGGGGTGTGATGCAGAATTAAGCAACAGTCTCACAGCCACATTGGACTGTTTTTTTTTCTTCTCTTTAGCATAAACCTTAAAGCTTCTTATAAGACGTTATAGACGTTTGACTGTTCTGTACAGAAGTTCAAACATGTCTTTGTTCTTCATGCTCTGTTGTCCACCCACTTTCTTGACCCTCCTGCGCACTGGCATGTTTTAGTCAACTAGAACGCCCCTTAACCTGCCACAGACTATTACTAGATTCCTAAAAACACTCTGTAGTTACCGGAGGAGGCTTCCTGACCAGAATGTCTCTTTCAAGATAGATGATGAGAGGAGACACCTTTACAAGAGAGTCTAGACCCACTGCTGTTAAAGACCTGCGCAATATGCACCACTGGCCTCTTCGTCAGCAGACACGAGTCTATGTCCTACCCGTGCTGCCCTGTCCAATAAAACTTCTGCCGACATTTTAAAAGCAATGTGTAATTCAGGACAGGAAGAAAAGCTTTCTTTAAACTTAAACTCAGGAAAGCAAAAACATATGACTTGCATATGGCATGTTAAATTACTATGGTAGTGGCTTAGGTTAACCTATGGATTTGCTTCAGACATGATCATGGTCTTGTATATCTATTTCTCAACCTTCTCTGTGGACTGTAATGGCACTGCTGGTGTTGGTACCAAATTATTCTGTGGTATATAAGTATTCTGTATCTACTTGACTGATATGAAGAGGATACTAAAAATGATAAATCTAAATTCTCTAAAACACAAAAAACAATGTTGAAAACAGTTATGTTGACATCCGGCGCTTTGGTGGCACAGCATTCTATTGCACTAGCCAACTACTAAGATCTCGGTTTGAATCTTGTCTACACAGACATGCATTTCTGTGTTTGAGGAGAAATTGGGGCGTGGACCACCACAGAGCAGATATCATTTAGGTGGTGGATGATTCTCAGCACTGCAGTGACACTAACATGGTGGTGGTGTGTTAGTGTGTGTTGTGCTGGTATGAGTGGATCAGACACAACAGCGCTGCTGGAGTTTTCAAATACTGTGTCCACTCATTGTCCACTTTATAAGACACTCCTACCTAGTTGGTCCACCTTGTAGATGTAAAGTCAGAGATGATCGCTCATCTGTTGCTGCTGTTTAAGTTGGTCACTTTCATCAGTAGTCACAGGACGCTGCCCACGGGGCGCTGTTGGCTGGATATTTTTGGTTGGTGGACTATTCTCAGTCCAGCAGGGACAGTAAGGTATTTAAAAACTCCAGCAGTGCTGCTGTGTTTGATCCACTCATACCAGCACAATACACACTAACACACCACCACCATGTCAGTGTCACTGCAGCGCTGAGAATGATCCACCACCTAAATAATACCTACTCTGTGGGGGTCCTGACCATTGAAGAACAGGGTTAAAGCAGGCTAAAAAGGTATGTAGAGAAACAGATGGACTACAGTCAGTAATTGTAAAACTACAAAGTGCTTCTATATGGTAAGTGGAGCTGATAAAATGGACATTGAGTGTAGAAACAATGCTAAAGTAAT
Source organism: Trichomycterus rosablanca (assembly GCF_030014385.1). Classification (NCBI taxonomy): domain Eukaryota; kingdom Metazoa; phylum Chordata; class Actinopteri; order Siluriformes; family Trichomycteridae; genus Trichomycterus; species Trichomycterus rosablanca. Next base: position 19,110,970 of record NC_086004.1, read on the forward strand.
AGTAAGTAAAAATCCTTGACTAAGGTAGGTTGTTGAAGACTTGGGACACATTCTTAACCCACTTTGAGCGACAAAGGTAGAAATACGTAGGCCACTAATTGGAACTAGATGAAGAGGGCCCGATAAGTCCAGATATTTAGTACTAAATCTACTCGCCAGCTATAAAAAGGCAGAGGAGAGCCGTATTAGGTTATGACAAGGATTACGGCAAGATCTTTAGACCCTACCAGCCCCGTGTGTCCGTTTTTGTGAGCGTTGGGCAGGTAAAACCAACCCAGAACAGCAGAACGTGGCTAAATGCAGCTCTTCATGACTCGAGCCAAAGGTTAATAAAATCGGTGGCAGAATGTATCAATTTTACAGATAAGCCATTCACGACAAGTGCACCGAGATGAATAAGAAGTTGATTCAGGGCTGTCGAAAAAACCACACACGGCAGCCATGAATGGATGCTTTTTAGGCCGTTTTTTTTTTTCCACGTCGAGGATAAATGGAGAATTGCGAGCTTCTCTCCTCCGATGCGGCGCTGGCTTAAGCCCTGCCAGCGCACGGCTCTAAATGGGGGCTGGAGGCTGACAGGCCCCATTAAGACAAATGGCCTTTCTCATCAGAGAGATCAAATAAATCAGGTGTTTAGTCAAATTAAAATAGTTGAACTGCAGCAGGGCCCCAGGGAACCCATGGCAAGAAATCCAAGACAGATGTGAACAGTGAAACACCAGAAAACACCTAGGAAAGAATGCCAGCTGTGTTGTATACTGTAATCCTCATTCATATCTCACAATACTATTCAAATGTGCCGAAACAGCAGTGTGTCACCCAGCCAAGAAAAATACGCCAGGTGGATGGGCAGAGCTCGCCAGTAGAAAGTGAGTTACTGTCCTGCCTTTCGTGAGCAATTATAGCTCATGTGTAAGTCAATGAACGGATCACTTAGCATTGATTAGCCTGAGGTGCTGTCGGAAAGCTTTACTCTCACACACGGGCCGAGCAGGACTTTCCTCTCCACACACACTCATGTAAACAAGCAGGTAAACATTTGTACATTTGACTATGTCTGATTGTTTGCTCAGTAATGAGACTGTGTTTGATGTTTTTTTGTGTTATGGGAAAGGCAGATATAACGCCACAATGCAGAAGTGATGGTGACTGTGTTAGAGGTGTTTGTGTCGGATGCTCTGTAATGAGAATGGAGAGCCGTCGCTAAATTGGCCTTGAGGCACATTTTTTACAAATACGCACACACTTGCCTTGTATTGTCTGCCACTAATCAGCCACCTTTGCCCGTCTCGCTTCTTGTCTATTAACAACAATTCCTCTCAATGAAAAGCAGTGTGGCTGTGTCTGTCAGTCACTATCTCAGCTTTTGTGATCATTTTCATTCTACTGACTATATACAGTATGTATGTCCATTTTATCAGCTCCATTTACCATATAGAAGCATTTTGAAGTTCTACAATTATTGACTGTAGTCCATCTGTTTCTCTGCATACTTTTTTTTTTAACCTGCTTTCACCCTGTTTGTCAATGGTTAGGACCCCCACAGGACCACCACAGAGCAGGTACTATTTGGGTGGTGGGTCATTATCAGCACTGCAGTGACAATGACATGGTGGTGGTGTGTTAGTGTGTGTTGTGCTGGTATCAGTGGATCAGACACAGCAGCGCTGCTGGAGTTTTTAAATACCGTGTCCACTCACTGTCCACTCTATTAGACAGTCCTACCTAGTTGGTCCACCTTGTAGATGTAAAGTCAGAGACGATCGCTCATCTATTGCTGCTGTTTGAGTTGGTCATCTTCTAGACCTTCATCAGTGGTCACAGGACGCTGCCCATGGGGAGCTGTTGGCTGGATGTTTTTGGTTGGTGGACTATTCCAGCAGGGACAGTGAGGTGTTTAAAAACATTATTAGCATCTCTGTGTGTTATCCACTCATACCAGCACAACACACACTAACACACCACCACCACTATGTCAGATGATCCACCACCCAAATAATCCCTGCTCTGTAGTGGTCCTGGGAGAGTCTTGACCATTGAATAACTGCATGAAAGGGGGGTAAAAAAGCATGCAGAGAAACAGATGGACTACAGTCAGTAACTGTAGAACTACAAAGTGCTTCTATATGGTATGTGGAGCTGATAAAATGCACAGTGTGTGTAGAAACTAGGAGGTAGTTTTAATGTTATGGCTGATCGGTGTATATGTTGGGCGCTTGGGTGTCACAGCAGTCTATTGCACTAGTCAACTACTGCTGAGATCCAGGTTTGTCTACACAGACATGAATGACTACATCTGAGGAGAGGTTGGGGGTGGGCAAATTCCTGCGATGGATTGCTGCCTGTCCAGGGTGTCCTGCCTTGTGCTTAGTGTTTCCTAAAGAATAAATATATATAAAACAAATTCTATATAAATTCTTATAATAAAATATGTATTTATTTACATAACAGCTACAAAATATTTTAGGAAAAAGCAAAAAATGTGCTCTTTTCATCTCCACCAGCAGTTTTCCTTGGGGTATGAATTACAGAAAATTTAAAATGGTACAAAAACCTATAACAATATATTAATGAAATTTTAATAAAAGGTATTGTGCCATTTTCTGCCTTAAGAAAAGCTACAAAAAATCTTCAAATGCTCTCATATGGGCCCAGAAGCGTAAATCATTCCTAACAATAATATTCCTACATTCAGTTCTCTAAGGTATGAACCAGGTGTATATATTATATGCATGGAAGTTTGCGTCCATATATAAGTAATGTTTTCTGTCTCCAGGTACACCAGAAAGTCTGGCTGAAAAGGAAAGGCAGCTCTCAACAATGATCACGCAGCTGATCAGCCTAAGAGAGCAGCTCCTCTCCGCCCACGACGAGCAGAAGAAACTGGCCGCCTCGCAGATGGAGAAGCAGAGGCAGCAAATGGAGCTGGCTCGACAGCAGCAAGAACAAGTGAGTTTAAATTTCTAATCAATCTACAGTCTATACATCACGCGCCATGGCTTCTTTACTCTGTACTGCCTGAACTTTTTCTCCTCTTTTAACCTCCAGCTTATTTATAACGCTCGGCTAATATATAGCGTTATCTACTATCATTGAGCTCAAGTTAATATATATCTTATATACTCTGATCAGGCATAACATTAAAACCACCTCCTTGTTTCTACACTCACTGTCCGTTTTATCAGCTCCACTTACCATATAGGAGCACTTTGTAGTTCTACAATTACTGACTGTGCATCCTTTTTTTAGCCTGCTTTTACCCAGTTCTTCAATGGTCAGGACCCCCACAGGACCACCACATGTAATTTCATAGATGATCATCTATTGCTGCTGTTTAAGTTGGCCATCTTCTACACCTTCATTTGTGGTCACAGGACGCTGCCCACGGGGTCCTGTTGGCTAAATGTTTTTGGTTGGTGGACTATTCTCAGGCCAGCAATGAGAGTGAGGTGTTTAAGAACTCCAGCAACGCTGCTCTGCCTGATCCACTCATACCAGCACAACACACACTAACACACCACCACCATGTCAGTGTCACTGCAGTGCTGAGAATGACCCACCACCTAAATAATACCTGCTCTGTGGTGGTCCTGGGAGAGTCCTGACCAACTAAAGAACAGGGTGAAAGCAGTCTAAAAAAGCATGCAGAGAAACAGATGGACTACAGTCAGTAATTGTAGTGCTTCTATATGTGCATAACATTATGACCACTGACAACATTATCACGGCACCTGTTAGTGGGGGGGATATATTAGGCAGCAAGTGAACATTTTATCCTCAAGTGTTTGAGGCCGGAAAAATGACAGAGGCTAAATTGTGATGGCTAGACGACTGGGTCAAAGCATCTCCAAAACTGCAGCTCTTGTGGGTTGTTCTCAGTCTGCAGTGGTCAGTATCTAAAAACAGTGGTAAACCGGCGACAGGGTCATGGGCAGCCAAGGCTCATTGATACATGTGGGGAGCAAAGGCTGGCCCGTGTGGTCCGATGCAACAAACGAGAAGAAGTTAATGCTGGTTCTGATAGAAAGGTGTCAGACCCCATGCCTCGACAGGTCAAGGCTGGGGTACCAACACAATATTAGGAAGGTAATCATAATGTTATGCCTGATTGGTGTAGGTACATAATAAAATGCTCAGTGTGTATGTAATGTATTTAAGTTTCCACGGTGCCTTTTTCTAAAAAAAAAAAAAAAGGCAAACTTAAATGAAAGAATACATTAATTATAGTGTATATTTCATCAAACAGCAGAAGCACTAAGACATCCCTATTAGATCAATCTCAGCATGAAATCAGAGGCACAAATCAGCCAAATGAGGCATATTGGAAAAATCAGCAGATTAACACAGCTCATGAACTGCTTTAATGACAGAGGCAGCGTCAAGGGAAAGATGCATCCCTAACTCTTATTTTTTTTCCCCTCTTTCATAATTAAGCCACAGTATCCTATTCAATACATTACGCAGATTAATAGGCACGTCTCGATGTCAAATTGTCCGCCTGCACCTCGGATAAATGGCCTCATTTAAAGAAACGTACAGTTGTTAATGTTGGAAATTCGCCTGGTACTTCAATTTTATGGGAATTGCGAGCGACATTGTATGCTTCCATGATTCCGCTACATCGGGATCATATTTACTGTCATGTCGGCTTGTAACAGGATGTTTCCTTTTCATTAAGGCCGACCGAAATGGCTAGAGAGATGAGAGACGAACGGATTGAGAAAAGGGACGGGTATTAAATAGAAGGAAAGCAGGGGAAGGGGGGGAGAAGGAGGCTACCCGCCCGAAGTTAGAATGTCATTTAGCCATCCAGACACGACACAGTAATTAACTGTTGACACTCGTGAAGGAGCCGGCGCAAATTAATCCTGACACATTTGCAGACGAGTGATATCTTACAGTGAACACTTTGTAATTATATTTGAAAATGAAAATTAAATGACACTTAAAACTAGGCTGTCAGGCTCACTGAGGCGTGCCGGCTCATGGGGAGTTTATGGTGTGTGTGTGTGTGGGGGGGGGGTATTTGGTAAGGGAGGGAGGACTGCTTAGATGCACTAATAGGCCCCTCCCACTCAAACGGCTGAGCCAGCCACTCCTTCGTTGCCTAAACATGCCAATCATATGGCCTCCTCGCATAATATACCGTCACCTGCATGTTCCAGTCCTTATCAGGATGCAGGTTTGATAAGGACGCATTTTCCCTTCGAACAATACCGCTGATATATCGATAACTCTCCCCTATCTAATCTATCCATACATTTAACTCCTGTCGACTTTCAATAGGACTGAGCGTTTAAGACTTAAAGATGCCACAGTGTCTGAGCCAATCATTCTGAATTGTGCTTTGCAAGAGCAATAATGGGAAAAAAAATGCTTGTCCTCCGCAGATCGCCAGACAGCAGCAGCAACTGCTTCAGCAGCAGCACAAAATCAATCTCCTTCAGCAGCAGATTCAGGTCAGTGTGCGGGCCGCTCGGGTTTGGGGGTGTTTCCGTGTATGTCTGCTGTCCTGCAGCTGTGTGCCTGTTGCTCCAAGCCAAGTGTTTTTTAAAAATCTGACCACAAATCTGTGATAAAGTGAAAAAAACAAGTTTTTATAGAATACATTTCTATAGAATAAAAATCACAGTTGATGTCTTGCCTTGTGTAAGGTCACCTAATTCCTCATTAGTTATTATTATTGAATATAGCTGGTGACTTATCATTAGGGCCCTCCAAAATTCACGGGTAAATTTGCTTAATTTTATGGACCTTGTTTTTCAAATATCACAGATTTTACAGATTTTTTAAGTAAAGTGCGACATTGAATGATAAATTGAATGACAGAATGAATGGAAGCTACAATACACAGCACAGTCCACCTTAAGACTCTCATTGACGGTCTCAAAGACGTCCACAGAATTGGATGGGAGTCGTGCTTTTAGCTGCTTTACACTTTGACATATTGGACATTTTGACTAAGTGATTACTAACTGAATTGCCGTAGGATTGCTAGGATCACCTAATAGTGCAAATTAACCAGTAAACGTGAGCGAATGGAAAACACATTGAATGTCCGTGACATGATTTTGTGTAAGTCACATTGTGTAAGTCGCTTTGGATAAAAGCGTCTGCTAAATGCTGAAAATGTAAATGTAAATGTAAATGATTTTCATGACCGTGAAATAGTTAGGGCCTTACTTATCATACAGTATTACTGAGTTACCAAATACATGGAACAGTGGTCTCTTTTCAAGGTCAGAAAGGGGACCCATACTGTTACCTTATGCTGAGAAACAATTTGTCTGGACGGTCAGGTCCAAAAACCACCAAAAAACAGGTCTAAACAGGACATAAGAAAAAGCTACAGCAACACAGGTGACACTGTCTACAGTCAAGTACAGGTACCTTGAAACTCAATGTCAATTGGTTCTGGGAGTGGCTTTGAGTTTTAAAGGTATTTTTTCCCATAAGGATGTATGGGAAACCTGTTAATGTGTTCTATGGTCCTGTGGACTTGCATATATTTTAGGCTGATATAAAATAGCCTTATAAACTGAAAATAACACAAATATAAAAAAAAAAAACACTGAAATAAAAAGCCGATTCTTACAATTTCTCACAACCTCGAGCTGTAACACAAGTTTAAAAGTGAAACTGAGGAAAATCCAGCTAAACACAGTTACACGCTTTTAGAGTTGGTTATTCCACACAAATGCAGATTCGTCTCATATTCGCACTTTGATGATGTTTTACCGCACCGCTCAAGTCAAGAGCTGAACAAACTGAACACGTTGAGTTTAAGGGAGACGTTGAGTTTAAGGGTACACATTTCTCGACGAAGGGCGTCGAGTTTTTTAGATTTTAATTTAGGGGACTTTAAGTTACAAGTTACCACTGTAAGCTTTATTTCACTTTGGATTTCTTTCTAAAGCAGGGGCTTTTTATGTTGTCCAGAAGCCTCTAAACCCATTGTGATCTAATGCTGGATGTAGGTCAGTGGCTGACTTTTCCCTTGCTTCATACACTGTATAGACAAAAGTATTGGGACACTATTTATTGAGATCGTGTGTTTAAGCCACAGCAATTGCTAACAGGTGTAATAAAACCAATTAAATTAAGAATGTATAGAAATCACATGCTTCTAATTTTGCAGCAACAGTTTAGGAAAGGCACTTTCCTGTTTCAGCATAACTGTGCCCCCCCCCACCCCCCACCCCATTGTGCATTTACATTTTTAGCATTTATATAGATGCCTTTATCCAAAGCGACTTACAACTGAGACTGTATATGTTGCAGGCAATTGAGCACTAAGGGTCTTGCTTAAGGGTGGGGCTGGAACCAGTGTCCTTTCAGTTACTAATCCTGCTTTTTAACCGCTGAGCTACCACTGTGCACAAAGCAAGGTCTACAAAGACATGAAAAATAGCTTGGCCTGCAGTGGCCCTGACTTCAGCCCCAATGAACAGCTCTGGAATAAACTGGAATGGTAATTTAGGCCTTCTTACCCTTGATATTATTTATTTTAGAACTAAATACACACTAACATCATAGAAACGCCAAGCGATTGACTGGGCTGATTGGTGTGAAGCTTTCTCTTTCTCTTTATTTCTCACTTTCTTTTCCCAATTACAGTCATCATAGCGACTAAGGTGGGGCATTAAAGAGCGTAATCATTAGCACTTGCTAATTAACTAAGAAAATGACAGAAAGTGAGAGAAGGCTAACCCAACACCCATTTGTGTTTGTTGTTTGTCTTTCTTTTTTTTTGCCCAGAGGGGTCTATAAAAGCAGCTGGTAGGAGCTTTAAAATGCACAGCGAAAGAGCAAAAGCTGCTGACAGCTTCCGTATTTTTCCTGCTTGTCTTGTCTGAGTTGCCATTGTATACTTTTAAATTGTAACATTTACAGACTGTTTGGTGTAAACCGGGCCTTTTCCAAATATTTACTTCCTAATTAGGTCTTACCTTATGTCAGTTTGCACGATCCTTAGAGGATTTGTACCAAAGGAACACATCCCGGTAGGCTTGTCGAGAGTTTGCGCTGAACTTAAAATGACTAAGTCAGATTCATTGCAAAGTAAATATGGTGCAGATGCAAATCGGGAGGGCTGGAACATTCTCCTAAGGAGCAAGGGAACAGGGGTGGCATGACAAATTTGTTAGGAAAGAAAGCAAACAACCGGAGATGATGGAGAATAAGGGTGCCAGGGTGTACGGCTTGCGGTATGCGTTGTTCCTTTGAGCAAGGTTAGTTAGCGGACCACCCAGTCTGAGTGCTGGACGTACACAAGCTGGCCAGTGGCGACCTGTGAAGTCAAGGTCTTCAGACGCATCATCCGAACATAAAAGCCAAGGGCGCTGGGTGCTTCCTGTGCCAGGAAAAGATCTCCCCCTCTGCTTTCCATCTCTTTCCATGCCCAGTGGAGACAGGTACTGCATTCCTCACCTCTTTATTTAATTCCTCGACCCCTTCCCTTACTTACTCCTTTAATCCCAGGCTAGCTCTCAATGTTGTATCTTGTCAGTCAGCCCTTGTTTACACACTTTCCCTTTATTCGCATCCAGTTCTTTACTTCTCATCTCTCGCATTTCACTCTTTATTTCACTCCACGTCAGGGCTCCTATACGAACGTCAAGGCCGGTTAAGGTGGTTCGGGTTATATCTCTCTTTGCATTTGTCTCGCACTTCAAAGCTCAGGCTTGAGGCCTTTCAAATGAAAGCCAGAGGTGCCACCCTCTCCCCCCACCTCACAAACAGAACAACTTACCTCCCCCGGCCCTAAGAGGCTTTGGAAAAAATCTGGATCGGTCCGTACTGTACTTCAGATCTCTCCGTCTGACTTCCACCCCTTCCCTTTTTTCCTCACCCACTTCCTACTCTGATGTGTCAGGGTGTAACGAACCCCTGTTTGATTTATGTGGCCTGCAGCGCAATGGCAGGATTTAAAGAGACAGTAAAACCACTTTCAAGTGTACTTCCATGTAGAAAGGACTCTCTATTACTGGTCTCTACTGATGAAGAGGGGAACGGAACACAACCCTGCAAGCCCACTGTCTTTTTCAGCTGCTATTCATGGTACTTTGTGTAAAGTATCACCCTCCACCGGAGGGGCTCTCAACCAACCCTTGTGTGGATTTAATCAGCCTTTCTCTTTTTTTTCAATACATCAGTACATGCCACGTGTCCAGATGTTTAACAATATACTTAATATAGTCAAAAGTATCTTTCCTAATTATTGTGCCCAGAGTGCCAATCATACAGTGACAATTGGGGGTGGGGGGTCTACTTTATATATAATCTAACAATCCCCCTGAACTGTTTTACCTCTCTTTTTCTAAAGGGGGGGGGGGGGGGGGGGGGGCGCTATCCCAGTACTAATTAGGAGGGTCAAACCTCCCCAATCCTTCCCGTAATTAAACCATAATTGTGCCCCAATGATGTACAGTATGAGACCTCGAGTGGCCTTAAAACCATTGACCACATATGGGGTAAATTGGAACATTGACTGCAAATAGGGACTTTTCATCCAACATCAGTGATTGACTCGACCAAATAATTATGTAATGTGGTGGCAGCCATTTAGAGCTGCTCCACGTTAAGAGTCATGCCCCTCTGTGTGGCCAGTTTTGGACGGCAAAAAGGGCACAGTACAGTACAGTGCAGTGCAGTAGCTGGTGTGATCGTACAATCTCTCCTAATTCACAATTACATGTTCCTTGTGTCCCTCTGCACTGTCTAGTTTGATTGGCATATGGGGCATGGATGCTCAGACACTCCAGGTGGAAGTTCTTGCTAACGCTTTCGATTGTATACTTGCTTTTCTCTGAAGCCGTGATGCCAGAATGCTCAGTCAGGTCCGGTTTTCCACTGACATGGGATGTCAGCATTCTTTTGTTTTCTGAGTACTGCTCCTGGTCTGGCATCATTTTGGGCTTTGCGATGGAGCTGTGTTAGGCTGTGTAAAGAAACACGGCAACAGTGTTAAAGACTCATATATTCTCCCACCTGTGCTAAACAATCCCATAAGCTGTTACATCTTCAAGAATAGGGGGTAGCTGAAACTAAAATTCCTTTATACCCCTAATTTGTAGGCTATGTGGCTATGACCGTTCAGATTATCATTCCAAATTCCATCTTCAGTAACAGTAGCTAGTTGTGGAAAAGATTATGGGGAAAAGAATGAATACAAGAGAAGGGAGTTTAGGAAAGAGGAGTTAGAAGAGGAGTTCAGTAACACTGTTTTCATTAGACCTTCCTCTTATGAATTCCCAGTGCCCATAATATACAGCAGTTTTGAGTTAATTGGAGCTCAAAAACAAGCATACCAACCTTGGCAGTGCGACAGTTAAAGGTGGGTGGTGAAAATGCCAGGACGATTCGACCCTCATTTTTCGTTTTGTATTTGGCAAAACTTAATGACTGACATCCAAATAATGCCAATATAAATCTAATCTAATATTCTACTTACACTGAAGGTTGTGGTTTTTTAATTGAGAAAAAAAGAAAGAGAAAAAAACAGGACGAAGAGAGTTGGTACTGATGAAGAGAGTTCTCACATCCAAGCAAGTCGTTGTTAAACTGTTGTTTCTTTACACAGAGGGCACTGGATTGGTTGAGATTAAGCCTTTGTCCCTTAGGATTACAATGTCACTTGTTTTAAGATAACAGATGTTTAGATTACTTTGGAATGGGCTTATCAGAACATCAGACTTCTTTTTCTTTTTCTCTGGCACTCTTGCATCCCTTCTCTTTATTCACTTAGCCTAAGGTTCATGTTAGAATACTTCACATGGCAGCTGATTCTGTCTGGGAGCGGATTAGTCCTCACATCACAGGGGATTGAAGGAGAGGTTTTGGGACAATTAAAAACAAATGTCAACAGCAAATCTTGATCCTGGAGTCAAAATGTGTTACTTATGTAAGACCAGCAAAGCTAGACAAATAAGTTCATTTAAAGCTACATATCCTTAGAAAAAAATACAGTGGTATCTTCAATGTCTTCTAAATTCTAAATTTGTACCCTTAAACACAACCTTTCCCTTAAACTCAATGCATTTGGTTTGTTTTTGAAAAATGTATTTATTTAATTTCAAATTAACAATAAACAGTCGCTTTGTTCAGCGCTCGGCTTGAGCGGTGTGGTAATACGTCATCAAAGTGTGCATATGAGACTAAACTGCATTTGTGTAGAATAACCATCTGTTTAGCTGGATTTTCCTCACTGTTTCACTTTTAAACTTGTGTTACAGCTCGGGGTTCTGAGAAATTGTAAGAATCAGCTTTTTATTTCAGTGTTTTTATGTTATATTTCTGTTATTATAAGTGTATAAGTGTCAAAAACAACTCCATTATTTTACATAAGCGTAAAATATATGCAAGTCCACGGGACCATGGAACGCATTAACAGGTTTCCCATACATCCTTATGGGAAAAAATACCTTGAAACTCAATGCCAGTCCCAGAACCAATTGACGTTGAGTTTTAAGGTACCACTGTACATATATGTACAGTATGTACTCGCTGTTTTTAGTTATATGTCCTCGGCATTAACCATGATAGAGGATCCAACTTTGAGTTCAGAGTTTACAAAACAGGGGCCTCATTAACTGGTTCACTTCTTTTATTTCTCATGATAGAGGCGAGTGTTGGCCTATTCTGAGAAAATAGTTTGGAAAAATAAGTGGACTTGTGCGGCTGTAGTAATTATAGTGGATTGAACGGCTGGATGACATTTGTTACAGTAGACATATGAGCAGCAGTCTATGAAATGAGTTAATAAACAGCACTTGAGGTTGTTGGCCAAATATTTGTTCAGTTTTTTTTTTAGACGTAATTATTCAACATAAAATTTCCATTTTTTTGCTCAGCTCTGCATGACCTACTACACAGCTTATATATTTAATTAATCAAAGAAAAAAATATATAATGCAAACATTTTCATGCAAACTAGCCAGATATTTAAGGTAAAAATATAATAATTTATTAATGGTGTTACAGCAGATAGTGTGTGTGTGTGTGTGTGTGTTCCAGAGCTCCAGGGCACCAGTAATCAGGGTTCGATCATTGCTGATCCCAAATTTTACTTCTTAACAAAGGGATATTCAATCTGGTATCTGAACCCTGGTTACTGAAGGCCTGGAGTTCTGCAACACAGAAAGTAATCTAATCTAATAATAATACAAATAAATAACACATAAATAATTAAACAGTACAATATAGTACATCATACAGCTGTATAACCACTAGGGTTAGATCCTCTAAGCCAGGTTTGATCATTGCTCAAGGTTATTATGGTCTCAGTAACCAGGGTTCACTCTTCAAGAAAGGGTCAGATTGAATATTAATCATATTAATAAAATAAATAAACAGAACACTGTAGTACAACGTATAATAGCCGTATCAAAGGGTTAGATCTTTTAAGCCAGGTTTGATGATTGCTCCTGATTATTATGGCCTCAGTAAGCAGGGTTTAAACAAAATACCAAATTTCACTCCTCACAAAGGGTCAGATTAAATATTAATAAAAGAAAAATAATTAAACAGTACAATATAGTACAGCATATAGCTGTATCAGTAGGTTAGATCCTTTAGGCCAGGTTTGATCATTGCTCAAGGTTATTAAGGCCTCAGTAACCAGGGTTCAATCCTTGCTTTCCTTGCATTCACTCTCCAAAAAGGGTCACATTAAATATTAATAAAATACATAAACAGTACAATGTAGTACAATGTATAGCTGTATTAGTGGGTCATTGCTCCTGGTCATTATGGCCTCAGTATCCAGGGTTTGATCCTTGCTTTTAGTGGTGGACATACATCTTTAAAAATCTCAAATTCACTCTTTAAAAAGGGTCAGATTGAATATTAATCATATTAATGAAATACATAAACAGTACAATGTAGTACAACACATAGCTGTATTAGTGGGTTAGATCCTCTAAGCCAGGTTTGATCATTGCTCAAGGTTATTATGGCTTCAGTAACCAGGGTTCAATCCTTGCTTTCAGTGCTACATTTACATTTTCAGCATATAGCAGACGCTTTTATCCAAAGTGACTTACAGTACTGTGACAGTATACAATCTAAGCAATTGAGGGTTAAGGGCCTTTCTCAGTGGTAGAAATACATTTTAGACAAGATCTCAATATCACTCCTCAAAAAGGGTTAGATTCTCTAAGCCAGGTTTGATCATTGCACCTGGTTATTATGGCCTCAGTAACCAGGGTTTGATCTTTGCTTTTAGTGGTAGAAATACATTTAAAAAAATCCCAAATTCACTCCTCAAAAAGGGTCAGATTAAATATTAATAACAAACATGAACCATACAATGTAGTGCAACGTATAATAGCCGTATCAAAGTGTAAGATCCTCTAAGCCGGGTTTTATCATTGCTCCTGGTTATTATGGCCTTAGTAACTGGGGTTCAATCTAAATTTCACTCTTCAAAAAAGGGTCAGATTGAATATTAATAAAAGAACAATAATTAAACAGTACAATATAGTACAACATATAGCTATATTAGTGGGTTAGATCCTCTAAGCCAGGTTTGATCATTGCTCAAGGTTATTATGGCCTCAGTAACCAGGATTCGATCCTTGCTTTCAGTGATAAAAATAAATTTTAACTAAATAATACAATGTATATTAATGTAGTACATCATATAGCTGTATTAGTGGGTCAGATCTTCTAAGCCAGGTTTGATCATTGCTCCTGGTTATTTGGCAAAGTATGCTATGAAGTTTGGCTCTTTGAAATACGTTTCCTCCAGGTACTCTGGGTTTCCCCTGACATTCCAAAAAGTGAATACTGAAAGATAAAATGGTTAAGACAGTAAAATGGTGTATAATAATTGTATGTACGTGTGTGTGTGTGTGCGTCTTCTGTTAGAGCAGTGTCTCTGAAGGCAGCTGCCTGCCCCAGCTGTATCACTCTCAGGTTGATTTAGACCTAAGGCTAAGAGCCTTTGACTGGCACAGCGCCAGACATTCCTGCGCGCTGGGGCTGGTACGGTGTTATCCCCGGCGACACGCGTAGGAGAACACACACAGGTGGAGGACTTTGTCTTGTACACACACACAAACACAAACACACACATCCTTGCTGCAGAAGAAGAAGGATTCCCTCAGAGGTCAGGCTGAACTTTATCATGCTGTGCAGAAGAATGAACCGAAGCCTTGCACATATCTGTGAGAAGAACTTCACCAGTAGCACCTGGCTTGTGGAGCTCATGTGTTCACTTTCTGTTCCCCGTTCACAGTCAGACAGGACCAGTGTTTGTCCTGGGTCCCGTTTCTCCATCCTGCCATCAAGGATCTGATGCTTTTACACACTCTGCCATTGTGCTTTTATTCAGCCTGGCCTGCTTATACTTATCTCATCCACGGGGGGTTCGCTTCCTCTTTGCGATCCTTCGATTGAGACCAGCACATGGCTGTCTTCTGGAGTCTTCCACTCCTCCTTCCTCCCTTTTTCTTCATCCCATTTATTTCTTTACTCCTGCTTGGTTTTCCGTCTTATTTATACACCTAATGGAGTTCACCAAAAGGAAAACCATTGTACATAGAGAGTTGGCAGGAGACCGTTAGTTATAAAAGGGGTGGAAGTTGGGCAAATATGGGGCAGTGTTCACAGTGGTCCTATTGGCCAGCCGGGCATCTAAATACAAACATGATTGGCTATTTTTTGGGGGTGGGGGGACGTATGTGCTAGACCCTGTGATGGATTGGCGTCCTGTCTGGAGTATTTAACTGCACTGATGGGAAAACAAAACCCTGACCCCCTTCCTAGACGTAGCCAATCATGTCTGTATGTAAATACCCAACTGACTTATAACACCACTGGGGATTGGAACCCTAAATCCCAGTGGTAGTGGGTTAGTGGGCGAGTGTAGTGCACCACCTGAGTGCTTTGGTACAAAGCTAAAATTTGGATTTTAGTTTTGCCATTATGGCTCCTCCTTATTCAAACAGATAGACCAACTAAATAGCGATCTAGCTAAAATAAATACAGTATCGTGTTGTAATTCCTGACTAATTCTGCTATTGTTGCTTAACCGTACATTAAATCCAGTAAAATTAAAGCCAGTACATCTAATGGTAATTACCTTTTATGCCAAACTGATCATCAGTAATCATCTGTGACCAGTTGATCAAATTTAACTTGACCTTTGCACACACTGACCCAGCGAGCCACATCAGGATGCAAAGGTGCCTAGATGTGTGTCTGCGACGTTTCCATTCCTTCAGGATAATAAGTGCTGCCACCGTAGTTTAAGTGAAATTGTTGTCAGTGTTCACTTCAAAGCGGCCAAGGCTTTCCTCTCATGTGGTTTTAAATGGTGTGGGGGGAGCAGCAGGGGGCTTCCAAGGGTTAAATGATGATGGCTCCAAACAGGCCTCCCAGATAAAAGAATCATTTTAATTATACAGAACTAACCACCTTTCAGTGCCAGACAGACTGCAATAAAATAAACTCGTAAGGCTGTGCGGCACTGTGTGTGTATATGTGTGTGTGTGTGTGAGGGAGCTGTCTGTATATCATTGTTGTTAACAGACTGAGAGGCCAGTTGGAGCAGAAGGCCTGCAGGACATGGCTTTGTTGCTGTGAGCTGACAGGCATATGTCTCAGTGCTAGCGCGTATGCGCGTCTGATCTCTCTCATATGTGCGCTGTTACCCCGGGCGCACTGCTAGACTGCCCTGAGAGCAGGGTTTAGTGCAGAGACAGGGGCAGGAAGCGGCTTGAGCAGGAATCAGGCTAAAGGGTTAATTGGAGACAGATTTTCACGGTCAGCACATGCCTGAGAAATACAATGCCTTTTAGCCCAACATTTACAACTGAGGCAATACATTAAAATCACTCTGAAATCACACGACTTCTAGTTTTGACCCCACAAAAACAGTAAATGGTTGGTTGGCAACTTAAAATGCCCCAATGTGTGGGTTTGAAGCCCAAACTTAAACCCAACACAGAGCAACATTCACTCATGCATGTACTTAGTGACAATTTAAAGAAAGATTTGAACCCCCCAGAATCCAAGGTCTGCAAAATGTATATTAATATGATACACCTACGTATATTATATAAATATATTAATATATCACATTTAATATAATTAATTACATAAAACATTAGATACATAAATAACAGACTTTGGGTGCTCGGGTGGCATAGCTAGCCTACATTTACATTTTCTGCATTTAGCATTTACATTTACATTTTCAGCATTTAGCAGACGCTCTTATCCAGAGCGACTTACAGAAGTGCTTCCATAGTAAACATTACATTTCTCAAGTTTAGGAAAACAACAGTCAAAGAACACAAATCTGCTAAAACCTGTTGGAACCAAAGTGCTTTTTTTTTTTTTTATGGAAAAGAATGGAACAAAATGTTAGTAAATAAGTACAAGTCAGCCTAAGTGTTTAGTAAAAAGGTGGGTTTTTAATCGTTTTTTAAAGACAGCAAGAGACTCAGATGTTCGGACAGACAGAGGAAGTTCATTCCACCACTTCGGCGCTAGAACAGAGAACAGCCTTGATGCTTGTCTTCCTTTAGTCCTGAATGGGGGCTCAAGTCGAGCGAGACTAGAGGCTCGGAGGTTGCGTGGTACAGAGCGGGGTTTGATTAGACCCCGAAGGTAGCTTGGGGCTGGTCCATTTTTGGCTTTGTAGGCGAGCGTCAGTGTTTTAAACTGAATGCGTGCAGCTACAGGAAGCCAGTGAAGAGAACGTAGCAGTGGGGTGATGTGGCACTGTTTGGGTTGGTTAAAAACCAGACGGGCAGCTGCATTTTGAATGAGCTGTAAGGGTTTAATCGTGGACATGGGAGCTCCAGCCAGAAGGGAGTTGCAGTAGTCCAACCGTGAGATTACAAGTGATTGGACCAGAATCTGGGTAGCTTCCCTGGAGAGAAATGGTCGAATCTTCCTGATGTTGTACAGGAGGAACCGGCATGATCTTGTCATGTTGGCTATATGAGGAGAGAATGTCAGCTGGTTATCAAGGACAACACCAAGACTTCTTACCTTATCAGATGGTCTGATCTGGGAGTCATCCAGAGAAATTACTAGGTCCTGGGTTGGAGACTGGGTTTAGCAGACACTTTTATCCAAAGCGACTTACAGTTGAGACAGTATACGATCTAAGCAATTGAGGGTTAGGGGCCTTGCTCAAGGGCCCAGCAGTGGCAACCTGGCAGTGGTGAGGCTTGAACCGGCAACCTTCTGATTACTAGTCCAGTACCTTAACCACTAGGCTACAGCTGCCCTAAAGTATGCCAGCCTACTTCTGCTGGGATCCGGAAATCCGGGGTTTAAATCTCAGCTGTTTAACTGGCCAGTCGGACATCTACATGGACTTGTTCGGCTAATGTCCAAAGGTGGAGGCGATGGCTAAAACAGTCTAGATATTAAGACGTGCACTTTCGCAAACCTGCATGAAAATAGGAGGATTTGTGTCAGGAAGGGCAGCTGGTGTAAAAACTGTGCCATATCTGGTATGCAGACTAGATCCACTGTGGCGGCTCCTAAATAAGGGGCGCAACCAAAAGAATTTAAGAATCTTTAAATAAAATATATTAGACTTTTAATGGAATAAAATGGAATCATGTTTTAATGTAATAAGGTTTAGTAAGTTTAAATAGAATAGACACGATTATAATGGACTTTGAATAAAATTGAATATATACTTAAATAAAACAAAACAGAATATATTATAAAATAATACATATAAAAATAAAAAAATATAAAAATATTAAAATAATATAAAAATAAAAAAATATATATTACTATTAATTAAAATTTTTTTGGAATAATGTTTAAAAAATTTAATTAATAGACATTCACTAAAATACATTTATTATTTTTATATTAAGTGGTGGTAAAAGTGACAATGAATCAATGAATGAATATTTATTGATTCATTGATTTATTTATTTATTGTCGGTTTTACCACCATTAATCAATCAATAAATTAATCAATCAATTAATTAATAACTAAATAACAATTTATTCTAGTTAATTTCCATAAAGTAAATTATTTAAACATTATTCCAATAGTCAGGGTGCACACATACACACACAAACACATTTAAACTTAGGGCAATTTTAGTAGCTCCAATTGATATAACTGTATATATAAATTATAATTAATTATATATTATAATTTATAATTATTAGAACAAAACCATTATTTTTGTGCTCATGCTTTGAAATCTTGTAGCTGACAAACAGTAGGATAACAGCAGTGTGTTATTCTGCACTGTTCTCAGACACTGGTTCCCCTTTCTCACTGTTACAGCCCAGTGACAGAATTCACACAGGCAGTCCAATAAAGAGAAGCCCTGTGTACCGTGGCCCCAAAGAGCCGCCCAATTAAACACCCAGGCCTCATACGTGTATCTTTTTCCTTCCAGCGTTTCAGCGCTGGCTCAGAACAAGCCTCTTAATAGGGTGGCACAATGTTAAATTGTTTAGGTGAACAGCACTGGTGTGAGGCGGCTCCTGAGAGCTGTTAAATTAGTTCCTTGTTTCACGCTGCATGTCGTGAAATAGCTGGGGCCTGGCGGGAAACAGGCACGGGAAAACAGCGCCAGAGCTCTTTAGCATGCACGAGCCTAGCTCGTAGCTGTGCGCAGATTGCTCCGCTTTACACTTTATCATATCACAGTGCTAATATTCATACTCTTCCAGATGAGGCTAATTAGCACAGCTTTGTCTTTAGCCCTGAGCAATTTGGTTTGCCTTTTTAATTCAGTGAACAACGATTAAATCCACTATTTCATTAAGCCGCCTCAGATTCACCCATATAGCGAAATAATGCTAAATTATTTAGCCTATTTAAAAAAAAAAAAGATAAATACGGGGGCGGCTAATTGAACAGAGATAACACTCCTAATTTGGCTCTTGTTAGATGTTTGCTGTTGTCTCCCAGCACTTCTCTGATCTTTTATGCTAAAGTCTCATTCATGCAATAACAATGCCGAAAACAAGCCGCTTGAAAAAATAACGTGTTGCCAATTAGCATTGTCTGTCAGGAAAATACAGCATAATAAGGAAGGAAGCGAGTGTGGGAACGTGTGTGTAAAAGAGAGAGCGATTTTTACCCTCCTTCCTCCCGACGACGCTAGCTTTTTTGCAGGATTAAAGCCATAACAGTCTCATCAAATGCATTTGGCTCCAACCCAGTGCGACAAACCTTCATCCACTATTTAGAGGGAGACTTTGGCTGATGAAGATCCCAGCATGCGAGAGTGGAGATAAAAGAAAGCGGTGACCCGACTCATTAGCCCCCTTTGATTTAATATATTGACACTTGGATACAAATAATTCCATTTAGTCTGCTTGGTTGGAGAGCTGGGGGGGTTGAGGGAGTGGAGGATCAATTTAATTAGTTATGAAATGTGACCATGTCAGGAAGCAGAATAAATGCTGACGTTAAACAAAGTCGTGCACGATCGGAACAATAAAGCTTTTGCAGACCCCCGTGTTAAAACTTAATGATGCACAAAAATGGGCCTAATAAGCTACAACCTCAGCAAAGGGCTGTGATGGTTTAGAAATTAAGCTAAGTAGACGGAAGCGGAACGGCTAATGTTGTCGGCCTGTTTGAACAAGTTTTGGCGTTTGGAGTATAAACACTGGTCCCTTTGGGTTGGGTTAGCGTTTGGGAAGGGCTGCTGCTTCACACCTTGAGTCTTTTCCAATATGATCACAGAAAAACCTTTTTTCTAGAGATTTATTCCGGCCGACAGCTTGGATGTGTATGAAGTGTTCTTTTAAAGCGGTCTGTATGCTAATGACTGAATTAACAATGAACCTGTGTTTAACATGCTAAAATATTTCAGGCTGAATAGTAAATGTACTATTCTAAATGTACTTAAAAATACATTTAAAAAGGCTCATTATATAAAATCATTGGCAGGGCTGGCTCTCTAACTATTCAAACCTATTAAAAGTATTAAAATCTTGTATATTGTAATATTATTCAACATAATAAACTCATTATTACATATTTTGTTATAAATAATAATAATAAAAAAAAGATTTTTTAGAATGAGTAGACCTATTCACTTGATATATACCCTGACAAGGCATAACATTATGACCACTGACAGGTTAAGTGAATAACACTGATTATCTCTCATCACGGCACCTCTTAGTGGGTGGGATTTATTAGGCTGCAGGTGAACATTTTATCCTCAAATCTGATGTGTTAGAAGCAGGAAAAATGGACAATTTGACAAGGACCAAACTGGGTCAGAGCCTCTCCAAAACTGCAGCTCTTGTGGGGTGTTCCCGGTCTGCAGTGGTCAGCATCTATCAAAGTGGTCCAAGGAAGGAACAGTGGTAAACCGGCAACAGGGTCATGTGCGACCAAGGCTCATTGATGCACGTGGGGAGCGAAGGCTGGCCCGTGTGGTCCGATCCAACAGACGAGCTACTGTAGCTCACCTACCTAAGCATTGTTGCAGACCATGTACACCCCCAGACCACACACACATCCATTGGAAGCTAGGGTCAGAGTACAGGATAAGCTATTGTATGGCACAGCCATTCGCTGGAGCCGAGCGGGTTAAATGCTTTCCTCAAGGGCCCAACAGTGGCTGTATTGCAGAGCCAGAAATCAAACCCACAGGCTTTCGATTGATAGCCCAGTGCTCTACCAATGCTCACACAACATTTCAGCTACAAATCATGGATTCACAATTAATGCCTATTCATAATTATCGGTAAAGCATTGCGTTCTGACACTACATCTAAGCAGTGCTAATGAAGGTGCTCAGCACTGTGGCTGAACAGTCACATGAACAGTTGCGATGTGTGAAGTCACACCTGTGTGTGGCATAAATGAGTTACCTGAGGGATTTTGGGAACGGTGATGTATCCTGACACATTACACCAGCTTCAGCGCTCAATACGGTGGTGTCATCAACATAGCAATGAAATTGATAATGCTTGGCAGTGGCAGCTCGGCAGTTAAGGTACTTGACTAGTATTCAGTAATTTACCAGGTTGACACTGTTGGGCCTCTGAGCAAAGCCCTTAACCCTCAGTTGCTCAAATTGTATTCCATCATAATTGTAAGTCGCAAATGCAAAGCAAGCATCTTTATATGAAGATAATTCTTAGGTAGGGAAGCTGTAGTCTAGTGGTTAAGGTACTGGATTAGTAATCAGAAGGTTGTCTGTTCAAGCCCCACTACTGCCAGGTTGCCACTGTTGGGCCCTTGAGCAATTCGCTTAACCCGCAATTGCTCAGATTGTATACTGACACAACTGGATAAAAGCATCTGATAAATGCCGCAAATGTAAATGATTGTGACCCAAGTGCACCTGTGGGCCATGTACTAAATCCGGGTGTGTGGTGGCACCTGTCTGAACCTCGTCAGCCTCCTAGACCTCCAGTCCTCTAGTGTGATGTAGATCCCCTTTGTAGTTAATGTTGAGTAAACTGTTTTGTCTTAGTGTTGGCTTTTTAACATGGTCTCAGCCTCCGCAGTAGCCACACGCACACACACACACATTAACTGAGAAGTGTGTGTGTGTGGGGGGGGAATCTTTGAGGCATTAATAGTCTCTACTGTTTGCGGCCAGCCGGCGGTGTAGAAAAGGGGCCCGTGTTTTTTTAGGGCAAGGGTGGCAAAGCAAAGCATTCAGCCCCTGTGCCTCACGGCACAAAAAAAGGCAGCTTTGTTTTTTGGAACGGGGCAGAGGAGAGTCCTAGCATTCCCTCATGGAACACAATGAATGGGCTGTTTTGTTCTTCATCCGTATTTCATAGACACTGAATTGTTGTTGTCTTTTTTCCCCTTTCTCTCTACCCCCTCTCTTTTTTTAAAAATAATTATTCTGGCCCCCATCACTGGGTGTGCACATGATATTTGAGTGCGTTTTTCGGGCCTCGACTGCACTCATGTGCCTGCAATAAAGTCCCCGGCACAACAATCTCAGCTTTCTGCTGGACAACAGAGTGGCCTCTGTTGTTCTCGGTCAGCCCCAGCTGCTCAGAGGCAATTGTGAAGACACTGGCTCACTCTCTGCACGGACCACAGGAAGAAGAGGAAACAGTTCTCCCCGCTCTTTATGCGGCTCTTTTATTAGATTATCGGGTGGCCTGACTCCACTTCTTCCCCCTCGTTCCTGCATTAGACCCAGAACATTTGTTCATTAGGGTCCCGGAGACTCCAAACATGCCCGGGGAATGTTTGGATCGCTAAGTGATACGTGGGTTCGCAAATAGAGATCTAAAATCCGACGGGCAGGAAAAAAAAGTGTTTTTTAATCTTGTAACATGGTAGTGCTTTAAAGGAGTCATTTGTAAGTTGTTTAAATCATTATCGAATTAAAGGAAATGCTATAAACGTTTATGTTGGGTTTTTCTTTATTATTATAAGTGCTATAGTTGTACAAATTAGATTATATGTTATAATACAGCAGACTGCATACCTGAGGCGCTTTAGCCTTTTATTCTTTATACTCAAAATATAGGATTATATTTCCATGAAGAGAAAAGCACAATTCATGTATTGTCTGTTTTACCACTGCTTTATCCAATTCAGGGTCGTGGTGGGAACTATTTACCTGGCGAAAGGTAGGGAACACCCTGGACAGGTTGCCAGTCCATCACAGGGCAAACACACTCACACACACTCATACCTGGGGGCAATTCAGTACCTGACTGCATGTCTTTGGACTGTGGGAGGAAACCGGAGCACCTGGAGGAAACCCACACAGGCACAGTGAGAACATACTGTACAAACTCCATGTTGCTTGATAATAATAATAATAATAGGTAACACTTATATAGCGCCTTTAAACAAGTTCAAGGACGCTTTACAGAGAATATATATATATATATAAACACCGATGAGGCATAACATTATGACCACCTCCTTGTTTCTACACTCACTGTCCATTTTATCAGCTTCATCTACCATATAGAAGCACTTTGTAGAAGCACTTCTGGAGTTTATAAATACCGTGTCCACTTACTGTCCACTCTATTAGACACTCCTACTTAGTTGGTCCACCTTGTACGTGTAAAGTCAGAGATGATCGCTCATCTATTGCTGCTGTTTATGTTGGTCATCTTCTAGACCCTAATCAGTGGTCACAGGAGGCTGCCCACGGGACGCTGTTGGATGTATATTTTTGGTAGCTGGACTATTCTCAGTCCAGCAGTGACAGTAAGGTGTTTAAAAACTCCAGCAGCGCTGCTGTGTCTTATCCACTCATACCAGCACAACACACACTAACACACCACCACCATGTCAGTGTCATTGCAGTGCTGAGAATGATCCACCACCCAAATAATACCTGCTCTGTGGTGGTCCTGGGAGAGCCCTGACCATTAAAGAACAGCATGAAAGGGGGCTAACAAAGGATGCAGAGAAACAGATGGACTACAATGAAGTACAAAGTGAATTAGAAAATTAGTGGGGAAAAATGCCCCCCATTCACCTCAGGAAAAAAAAAATCATCGCTTGTGGATTTGCTTTTGATTGTTTTATCCTTGTTACCTTTTTGTAATTTTTTAACCAGCAATGCAGACACCCTGTGTCCTGCTGTATTCTTACCACAAACCATGAGTTAAAAATGCTGGGACTTTAATCAGATAGGACAGCTGAAATAATCCAACATTCAAATAGGCAAATACTTTATCTTAAAGAGTTTTAAAAAATTAGGAACAAATAGAGGCAGGTAGCAGTAAATGAAGAGCCAGTAGCAGGAAAGGGTTGGTTCAATGCAATACGCCAACGAGTCCACAGCCCAAGGCTCATCTTTGATATTTTATCTGCAATATGAAGCTAATTGCCTAAAATATTTACAAACTTAAATTACATTTTAGCCTCTTTGAGGGCTGATTCTAGAATTTGCCTTAAGTACACATTTATGCTGAACACACACAGATCCCATTTCACGTCTCCTCCATTTCAGATAACCTTTTTCTTTCTGTACGTTTTTTGCGCTTGGCTAATTTACTCATTTCAGCCTGTTGGGAAGTTTATTTGAACCTTTCTTTATACGCACTCATGAAGTCATGAATTATAATCTGTTGAATGCGTTTTCATTAGTGCCGTCTGCGCATTATTTGCTTCGGTCATGAGAGCCGGCGCTATTATAAGCTTACTTGCGTAAACACTATTAGGCTCCTGTTAGCCAAGTGCTCTCGGACAGACATAAAGTCAAAATAGAGGAGGGGGGGGGGCCCGCCTGCTTTTTAACAGCCCATGGACTTAATATAGGCATTTTGAAATGGCGCAGTTCCAAGACGGCTTGTTTTACTGTTTAAGGAATTAGCAGAACAAGAAGTCGTCTATTGGTGGGAGTGGGAGGTGTCCAGTTTATCCTCACCTTTCCTTCTTGTCCTGCGTACACACATTGCACATTATACACGCACACGCACACTGGTCCCCGTCAGTCCGAGCTTTTGTCCGCCCACACTCGAACGCCGCTCTGTGTTTGCCAGCTCTTCTTGCGCAAACTCAACCTTTGGGTAGTGAGCTCAACACTTACAGATATTAATCTTTTACCTGTCAGTCCAAAAATACCCAAGCCTCTTGTGAAGTCGATAAGTCTGAGGGGCTGTAGGCTTGACAGAGAGGCTTGCGCTGCACAAAGGCCCTTTGTGCCGAACCTGTTGCCGTGGCATGGCTAGGGGTCGCCTGTATTGGAAGGAAGAAAGAACAATGCGTCTAGTCGGCGACGAGGAGGTGGAAAACCGGGCTTAATTTCAGCCACGTGCCGACAGAAAACACAGGATCAAAGTCCCACTCAGCCATATCGATCCACACGCCCTGATTGCCATCAGGGACCGAAACAGCAGCCTGTGACCCCACAGAATCCCTGCTATATTAAAAACAGCTTGTTGTGTGCACGATTGTGTAGATGTTTATTCATTTTCTACACGTACCTGTACTACTGTACACTATGTGTACTTTGTGTACTAATCCAGTACATTAACCACTAAGCTACAATTGCCCTCTTGGTGAGCTTTCAGAAACTGCACACCAATCTCTTACAGAAGCCACATGCCTTGAATTCTTTAATTTCCTTTGGGATCAATAAACTATCTATCTATCTATCTATCTATCTATCTATCTATCTATCTATCTATCTATCTATCTATCTATCTATCTATCTATCTATCTATCTATCTATCTATCTATCTATCTATCTATCTATCTATCTATCTATCTATCTATCTATCTAATCTATCTATCTACTTCTTATCCCATAGACCGAGGGTTTTCAAAATGTAGCATTAGTGTACAGACTACTGTGTAACCTCTAAGACGACTTCAGGGTGGTACTTAAATATTCAGAACTACTGGCATCTCCATAGGTTGCCTTTGATTGCTGCATTGAGATTTTCCTTCCACAAAATCTACCCAATTTATTTTGGGAAAACAAATAAAAAATACTTATTACATTTA
The DNA here is from genome assembly GCF_030014385.1 of Trichomycterus rosablanca. Classification (NCBI taxonomy): domain Eukaryota; kingdom Metazoa; phylum Chordata; class Actinopteri; order Siluriformes; family Trichomycteridae; genus Trichomycterus; species Trichomycterus rosablanca. The sequence continues at coordinate 19,136,384 of NC_086004.1, forward strand.
AAGTTTCAAAAGTATGTGAACACCCCTTTTAATTATTGAGTCCAAGTGTTAACAGGTATACAAAATCAATGGAATAAACCAAATTCTAAGCTTTAACTTTGCAGCAACAGTTTGGGAAATGAATGTTGCTTTCTACCTCGATAATAATGCCCCGGGTTCACAAAGAAAGTTCTATAAAGACAAGTTTTAATAATTTGATATGAAGGAACCTCCAATGGCCTTCACAGAGCCCTGGGCTCAACCCATTTTAATGCTTTGTTAACTGTAAAGCCACAAATTCTCCCAAGAACCCACTTTTCCAATCTTCCAAAAATCTTTGGAGGGCCTTTCTAGAAGAGTGGAGGACGTTCGTATCTATGGTTTTGAAATGGGATGTTTCCCAACCTGATGGTCAGGTACTTTTGGTTATATTGTGTATTTAAAGCAAAAAAAGATTAACCACACGTTCCAACCTTGACCTGGTCACATCTGTTGGGACACCAATCAACACATGGACTTTCACTATATTTACATTTTTGTCATTTAGCAGACACTTTTTGTACTGTCTAAGCAATTGAGGGTTAAGGGCCTTGCTTAAGGGCCCAACAGTGGCAACCTGGCAGTGGTGGGGCTTGAACCAGCAACCTTTCAAATTACTAGTCCAATACCTTAACCACTAGGCTACTCATCCCAGCTTTTCAATGGGCGCAAGGCACACAGTAACACCCTGGATGGGGTGCCAGTCCATTGTAGGGCGAACACACACACACACACATACACACACACATTCACCTATAGGGCAATTGAGTGTCTCCAGTTAACCTGACTGCATGTTTTTGGCTGTGGGAAGAAAACGGAGCTCCGGAGGAAACCCACACAGACACGGGGAGAACATGCAAACTCAGCACAAAATGGACTCGGACCACCCCACCTGGGGATCGAACCCAGGACCTTCTTGCTGTAGGGCGAGCCACCGTGCCGCCCCCACTAGGCTACAACAGCCCTATATCCTGTTGAGCTTTGAAAAACTGCACACCAATATCTTACAGAAGCTATAGCATTTGCCACATGCATTTAATTTGGTTGCCAGGTCTGTTGGAATCACTCAGTTTTTAACCAAACACCCAAGGTGATTTTATTCACAGCTGCAGACTGGAGTCTGAGAACAGGAGGATGTGTGAAGCATTGATTAGCAAGAAACAATCGTTCTCTTCCTGCTAAATTTGTTTAAACCCTTTTCTGTGAGGTTTACCAGGTCTTGTTAAAAGTCATGGCGCTCTTTTCTTGCATTTTTTGTCAGGTCGCCTTTCAGCACGTCGAGCGGCGTATAATGTTTGACCCGCGGCGCATGTGAGAGCGTGCACAGTTTTCAACAGCTCCGATTCAAAAGAAAAAGTATATAAGTTCCTTTATCTCATCTTGTCAAGTTTGAAAGGCATTTTGGACATGTTAAAACAATCACCCCAAAAACATTTACTACATCATTTACAGTCCTGTTAGTCCAAGAGTGATATTCGCCGCGGATCAAACCATGTTTTCAGGCTAGAGAGTGGGGAAAAAAGGACGTCTCTCGGGCCCCGCTGAACCTTTTAAAGGACAGTGAGGAGCATGGGTGCTGACAGCGGCCCTATTGAGCGCAGTAATGGCTTGTACATTTCTATTTCCCATCCTTGTCTGTGATGGATTGAGGGGAAAGTCTACAGGGTGAACACACACTAATACACACACACACAGCTACGCACACAACATACACCGATCAGCCATAACATTAAAACAACATTCTTGTTTCTACACACACTGTCCATTTTATCAGCTCCTCTTACCATGTAAGAGCACTTTATAGTTCTACAATTACTGACTGTAGTCCATCTGTTTCTCTGCATGCTTTGTTAGCCCCCTTTCATGCTGTTCTTCAGAGGTCAGGACTCTCCCAGGACCACCACAGAGCAGGTATTATTTGGGTGGTGGATCGTTCTCAGCACTGCAGTGACACTGACATGGTGGTGGTGTGTTAGTGTGTGTTGTGCTGCCATGAGTGGATAAGACACAGCAGCGCTGCTGGAGTTTTTAAACACCTCACTGTCACTGCTGGACTAAGAATAGTCCACCAACCAAAAATATCCAGCCAACTTTACATCTACCAGTGGACCAACTAGGTAGGAGTGGACAGTGAGTGGAGACGGTATTTAAAAGCTCCAGCAGCGCTTCTGTGTCTGATCCACTCATACCAGCACAACACACACTAACACACCACCACCATGTCAGTGTCACTGCAGTGCTGAGAATGATCCACCACCTAAATAATACCTGCTCTGTGGTGGTCCTGACTACTAAAGAACAGAGTAAAAGGAGGTTAAAATAGTATGCAGAGAAACAGATGGACTACAGTCAGTAATTGTAGAACTACAAAGTGCTTCTGTATGGTAAGTGGAGCTGATAAAATGGATAGTAAGTGTAGAGGTGGTTGTAATGTTATGGCTGATCAGTGCATATAGAATGACAATAGCATGTACATGGTTGTATGAACATACTATGTAAACATGTACAAATTAGCACTATCTGGGTCTGAAAATCGTAGTATTGTTCAGATGGCCCATGTTTACTGAGTGTGCTGTCTGACCTAAGGATTAGCTGCTGTTGTAAACCATTACTGAACCTAAGTGCTGATGTCAACAGTTCAACTAACACAATTGATTAATCCATACTTCCCTATTTACTCAAGGCTTTCTCCTGTCCCTAAGCCTCGGTTTTTTGGTCATTCAACCTAGAATATATGCCTGTGGTAAACATCAGGCTGTTTAAGACAACACACGGAAAATAATTTTGGAGTTTACCGAAAGAATAGCTTCTTGCTATCAATCCAATCACTGTAGGTTATTGTGATATTGAAAAATCCATATTTACATTTACTTTTACATGTACATTTACATTTATGCTATTATCCAGAGCGACTTACAGAAGTAGACTTAGACTTAGACAACCTTTATTGTCATTCATTATACACAAGTGTAAGCAGAATGAAATTTCATTGCATTTTGGCTCGCACGGAATATACAGAGAAAAATTATTGATACATAGTATCACAGGATTTAGATATAACAATATATCAATGAATTATATAGCAACACAAGACAGATTTAAATTTACAGAATGTGGTAGGTGGCAGTAAAAAGTATATAAATATATAGAATATATAGAAATGTAGCAGCAGGAATATTAAATATAGGTATATGGTATAGATACATAAATGTACATCTACATATATATACAGTATATACATACCTATAAAATAGCAGCATAATAAAATATAAATAAAGTGACTTGTGGAGTTAAAAATTGTTCATATGCAAATTTGTAAGGGTAGATAATTAGTGCACAGGTGGTATGTGGCTCAGTATTTCCTTGAAATCGTCCAAAAGTGTTAGGAGTTCAACAGTCTAATGGCTTGGGGGAAAAAACTGTTACAGAACCTGGTGGTCCTGCACCGAATGCTCCTGAATCTTTTACCAGATAGTACTTCCACAGTAAGCATTTCCCTACTCTAGTTTAGGTGACAACAGTCCAGAAACTCAAGCCTGCTGAATCGAGCGTTAGTAAGTATGTGTTAGTTCTCAGCTTAAGTGTTTGTAAAGACAGACAGAGGAAGTTTGTTCCACCACTTGGGTGCAAATACAGAGAAGAGACTTGATGCCTGCCTTCTCTGAGTTCTGGGTGGAACACAGAATATCTAAAATTAAAATATATAAAAATGAATAAGGCTGATATTGAATTTTTGAAATTCGGGTGAAGCTATTTACATGTTAGACCAATAATTGCTATTTCAGTGTGTAAATATAGCTCACGATTGAAGAATAACTGGATGCAAAACAGGAATACACGGGACAGGACGCCAACCCAGTGCAGAATTCCGCTCATCTTCCCCTCAGACACCCAACAGGTCGATAGCATCTCTGAAATTTGAACCCAGATCTCAGCGGTGGTGGGCTAGCGTAATAGACTGCTGTACCACTTAAGTACCATGCTTTTGGATGCAACCTAGCTAGCACGCTACCACTAACACATCTCTACAGACACAGTTGGCTGTTTGTGAAGGCTGGATAGGGTATGAGGTGTCATTGCTGCTGCAACAGCAGCTACTTCTGCCTGCTTGATGTGCTGGAATTAGCAGTAAAGGAATACTTGATGTATAAAATGCTGCTTTAGGTAGGAATTGCTGCTGGCTGGTAAAAGGACAAGCCAGAGGGCTTTATATGAATAGAATATGGATATGGCTTAATAGAAAAATAAATAAATAAAGTAATATATGTTGTCCTACTCTTTGCTGTGCTGCATCCCAAATTACATATTACCACAGTAAATAGTTCTAATGCTACATGATTTAAGATGTAGCCAAGTTACTACTTCAGGAATATTTCAAATAAATTGAATGACCTCATTTTGATGTTTTATATCTAATTATGATGTTTACATTACTAGATGTGAACTTTATCACCTTTTAGACATTCTGTCTTTTCTTTCCCCCGTCAAACTTACAGCCTTTTTATTCAGGCACAGCCGCCCCCCTACCCCTCTCTGTTTAGTCTGACTGATAGCTACAGATGCTCTTTCTCAAGTACTTCCAGTTATGTCCTCCATAGGACAGATCTTCAGGGACAAACAATAGCACCTGTTCCTCATAAGTCTCAGCAAGACCTCCTTCATATATCTTTAATGAAGCTTAAGGACAGAAAAGCAGATGGACAGAAAAGCACTACCCAGCACTAACATGGGTGACAATAAGAAGCAAGCTGGCTCTGGGTTACAATAAGAGCACCTTTATGAGTCGCAAATACGCCAGAGGTGCCAGTTCCCAGTCTCTCACACCTGGTCGTTTGTTTCCCTTTGTGCCAGAATTCGGGACGGCTGGATGGTTGGCGGAGCCAGCTGAGGAGATAAGTGAACAAGCACACAAAGAATAGAGAGATAGATAGCAAAACAGACAGATTCTGATAGATATAATGAGCCGATCTTTATACGCAGCACGATACGCAATTTATCAAAATCTGCCTGTCTATGTGCAGGCACTTATTTCCATTCTCTGTCTATCAGCAGTCAAAGCAAATTGCCAATGATATTCTTTAAATCTATAGCGCCATTCTCTGCTCAGCTCACCCAGCATTCATTAATTGACAACCCTCAAAGCTGGCCTCCTCTATTAGTCCCCGTTTTAAAGCCCCTGATTTGATTTGCCACTCACTGATGCGGCGTGTGTAAATTAAAGTTTAATGTAAAGACCTCATTACTGCAAATCACAAGTGCTCAAACTGAGGCCAGTTTCTCTGTTCCCTGTTCCCCCTGCTGTCATCCCTTTAATGACACAGTGCTGTTACTGTGAAGAAAGGATACCACAGTCCTTTTGCCTGCTTAGGGATTATTATTATTTTTTATTTAATATAGCATTCTACACTATTTTAGGTATATATATGTCATGTGTACAATTTTCAATGTTTTATGTGCCACACCTACAATACAGATAAACGTTGTGGGTATACAGTTGCTGACTGTAACCTATCTTTTGCTCTGTACAGACCCTGTACTCCATTTATCAATCAAAAAGGGAGTAAGGTCTCACATAGGACCCCTACTGACAAGATGATATTTTGGCTGATGAACCATTCTATCAGTGCAATGAAACTAAAACATTAATGACTTGGTATATGTATGGGCCTGATTATTAGGCTTATTAGTCTCAAGACCAATAACCAAGAGCATTTTTCTTGTATGTTAATCACTGTGTTTTATCAGCGAACACTTTCTGATCATGTTATTATCTAATCTGTTATTACTACTATCCTCCCCTCACTGACATTAAGGCATCTAAAGATAAAGAATAAAGTATATAAAACATATTTAAAATTAAAGCACATTGAATTATCTAAAGCTACTATTACTACTACTACTAATAATAATAATAATAGTAGTAGTTATAATAATAATATTGTATATAATTTATATATACTATATATAATATGTAGTATTTGTATTTATTTTAGATAGTTCTTAAAAAAATATCTAAAGCATATTAAATAATCTAGAGCCACATTAAATAATGTAGAGCCATTAATTAGCTATAAATATGTGAATACTACTAGGTATTACTAGGAAGTACAACAGAATACATTTGGTTAATGAGATAAAAGACCCAAGCCATAGCAAAAGACTGGTTTTTTTTAATCTAGATTTAATAATAATAATTATTATAATAATAATAATAATATAAATAATAATAATAACAATAGTATGAATAATAATAACAATAGTATAAATAATAATAATAATAGTATAAATAATAATAATAGTGTATATAATTTGTATATTATACTACATATAATATGTAGTATTTTTATTTATTTTAGATAATTCTTTAAAAAATATCTAAAGCACATTAAATAATCTAGAGTCATTTATTAGCTATAAATATGTGAATGCTACTAGGTATTACTAGGAACTACAGCAGATTAATTTACTTACATTAACAAGATTTGGTTTGACTAATGAGATAAAAGACCCAAGCCATAGCAAAAGACTGGGTTTGTTATCTAGATTTAATAATAATAATAATAATAATAATAATAATAATAATAATAATAATAATAATAATAATAATAATAATAGTATACATAACAATAATAATAATAATAATAATGTGCAGTATATAATTTTTATATTATACTACATATAATATGTAGTACTATTAATTATTTTAGATAGTTTAAAAAATATATATCTAAATAACCTAGAGCAATTCATTATCTATAAATATGTGAATACTACTAGATATTACTAGGAAGTACAACAGATTAATTTAATTACATTAACAAGATTTTGGCTAATGAGATAAAGACCATAGCAAAGTCATAGGAAAAGGCTGGGTTTGATATATAGATTTAGAAACTCCAATACAGCCTGTATTACAAATATTTAAAAGATCAACATGCTAGAATTTAGGAGATCTTTTTAAAGCTGAGCTATGAGTGCTAAAATGATGAACAGAATGCTTAAATGGTGTGCTTTGGTAATGGCTATACTGCTTTAAAAGATCAACAAGATATGCAAATGCTAAATCATGTGGCAATTTAAATTGAATCAATTTAGGGTAATAAGATCTGACATCTTTCTAATGAAAACACAACCTATATATGTATATAACCTGTATATGTACAGTGTATAAACACATAACATAGGGTTTGAACTGGCAACCTTCTAATGACTAGTCCAGTACCTTATTTATGTTATATATATAAACCTATTAGACAGTGAGGACAACCTGTGAATTGGTCATTTACAGAGACCCCTTATTATTTTCTCCTTCAGCACATTTAAGAAATACTTTTTATACTCTGAGAATCAGAAAACCATTTTACCTACTGGTTTTTTCCTTTCAGCACAATGGTACAATTGCAGTTACAGGGTGTAAAAGCACCGTAAACATAAAAGTGCGGATTTTTTATTGCTTAGGAGAATTCTCGCTCTCCAGGATCAATATCATTGGCTTAAACACTTCTTAGGCACCAAGGGATCGGTCCTGCTGAACCAAGCTTTGGAATTAGACGCCGTTGAAAAGCAATAGGAAAAAAAAAACTTAGCGATCACACGCAGACCTCAGCGAGAACACGGAGGAAAAAAGTGGTGGCACGGAGCAGGTTGATTTCATGCCCCAATGCTGCGGCAGTAATTGCACCCAGACCCGTTTTTATTGCGAGTTGATTTTAAAGAGGCTTGAATGGAGAAACGCTGTGTAACGTTTATTTTAGGGGGCCGACCTTTATTAACCCCGTTCTCCTGTTGGTTCCCCCGAGGTGGGCCAACCTGCCTGGGCGTTAAGTCTCGCAGGCTCACGGTAGCAGGACTGCAGCTTATCATGCATATTCAGGAAGCAGGGGATGACAGCTAGATTGGGCCCAGCCAATGTTCTGCAAACATATGGGTTTCTAAGCTGCTATGGCTTGTTCCCAGATCGTACTAGCTTTCTCTTTGCCTCGCTTTGCTGATGTCTGTTTTTGCTCTCAGTTTTTGTCCCTTATGGAATAGTAATGCACACACACAATGATTCCAGACTCAGTGTATCCTGATGTAGAGTGTGATACCAGGCTAGGAGAGAGTTCAGGATGAAGATGCTGAGGGTTAATAACAACACAAAAGGCATTTGACAGTTATGGAGCAGCGTGCACCACAATGGGGCCTCCGCATTTAAAATGAAATATCTTGAATGGAGCCCTTTCCACTTGTTTAAGTGCTGAAAGTGGCTGAGGAAATTTACAACACTGTCTGCACTTTTATCGGCCATATAAATGACTTTCCAAAAATATGCAACGGGACTGTTAGAACTGCAAAGTCTTTTTCTGTTAGTCATTGCTTGTGGAATGTGTAATCCCCTGGTTCTTATCCTATTGGGGTAGAATATTTTACCTACTGGTCTGGGAGAAGTGACTAACATAGAATTAAAAGGCCTGGCTTGCAACTGACGTTCCAATTCACCCTCCCATGAGAGTTTTGCTGGATTGAGATTAGGACTTAAGAGCCTTGCTTAGTGGCTCAACAGTGGCATCTTGGCAGTAGTGCTGCTTAAACCAGAGACTCCCAATTACTAGACTGGCACCTTAACCTTTAGGCTACTGCTTACATTGCATTTACTGCATTTTAATCCAAGATGACTTACACTTATCACTGACATCAGGTCAAGCAATTGAGGGTTAGTGCCTTGCTCAGGAGACCAACAGTGGCAACTTGGCAGTGGTAGGGCTTAAACCAGCAATCTTTTGATTATTAGTCCAGTACCTTAACCACTGAGCTACCACTGCCCTTTATGGACCTTGCTTTATGGACCTACAGGAGCTCAGTCATACTTAAATAGGAAAGTGCCCTGCTCAGACTGCCACAACATTCAAAACATTTTAACTAAACAATCAGCTTAGCTGACATCTGACACTTAAACTCAACAATAAAGATGTGCATCCCTATACTTTTGGCCGTATATTGTATGTGTTTAAGTAGTAACATTTACCGAAACAAGATGTTCCACCTTCAAAGCCTAAAGTGATAAAGTTAATCCAGTACAGCTTGACCTTTTTATCTAGCAGCCTGAAGCTTAAAAAGACTAAGAATGACGACTCTGTGTGTGTGTGTGTGTGTGTGTGTGTTGTGAATGGTAGGCATTAACCTCAGGTATTGTAGAGCTGAGGTTAAAAATTGGGCAAGGGGGTCCATGCTGTCAAGTGGCATTAGGCATGTGTGTGATCTTTCTTCTCTCTGTGTTTAGCAGGTCCAGGGTCACATGCCTCCACTCATGATCCCCATTTTTCCACACGACCAGCGCACTCTGGCTGCTGCCGCCGCTGCCCAGCAGGGTTTCCTCTTCCCCCCAGGCATGTCCTACAAACCAGGTACGAGCTCCCTCTTTTGATCTATCAAAGCTAAGTAGTGAGGTTCTAGAGGTAAACGTCACATTATTATTAGTTTTGGCTTTAATTTTTTACAATGTTTTAATTTTAAAACTGGAAAGACTGACCAACACTGAGGTACAACATGGTCCAGTCTCATTTCTAATAGAAAATAAATAATTAGAGATGTTACACAAACAATGGAAATAGAACTGATTGGCCACTTTTTATGGCCTTAAAGCATATTTGTATTACTGGCTAAAGTATTTATTTTACAAACGAATAAAAGAATACATTGGTAAGGGCTCATTGGCCACTGTCTTTGGCCATTGTCTGTTAGTGGGCTTCTTCTTGCCCCCTCCTTCATTTTTGACCCATAAGACAACTCAAGGGTTATAAAGTAAATAGTCACTGTTAATTTCAGTTACTGTTTTTAGTGTTTACTAGGATTTACAGGACCAGGTCCTTTCTGTGTGGAATGTTGTTCCCCGTGTCCCTGTGGGTTTCCTCCAACAGTCCCAAACATAGACACTAAAACACAGAACACAGATACTAAAAAGTCGCCCTAGGTATGAGTATGTGTGTAAATGTGTGTGTGTGTGTTTGCCCTGTGATGGACTGGCGATTTGTCCGGGGTGTTTGCTACCCTTTGCCCAGTGAATTGTACCCACTGTGGGTTTCCTCTGGGTGCCCTGCTTTCCTCAAACAGTCCAAAACATGCACTTGGTTTAATTGGAGATACTAAAAAGTCTCCTTAGGTATGAGTGTGTGTTTGAATGTGTGTTTGCCCTGTGATGGACTGGCGACCTGTCCGGGGTGTTTCCTGCCTTTTGCCCAGTGAATTGTACCCACTATGAGTTTCCTCTGGGTGCCCCGGTTTCCTCAAACAGTCCAAAACATGCACTTGGTTTTATTGGAGATATTAAAAGGTCTCCTTGGGTATGAGTGTGTTTGAATGTGTGTTTGCCCTGTGATGGACTGGCGACCTGTCCGGTGTGTTTCCTGCCCTTTGCCCAGTGAATTGTACCCCTGCAACCCCAAACAGGATAAAGCGGTGGTAAAACAGATAATGAATAAATGAATGTATGAATAAAGCATGTTAGCGTGCACATTCATCATTGGGTTTTTTGGCGGTGATAAGCTCTGTTGTTCTCACCTTGTAGGTATGTAGGGAGCAACTGGTATACCAGACGGTAATGGTAAACTGGGGGTCTGGGGTTTGCTCAGGTGAGGTTAAAAAGGGTTTATGCACCTTTCAGGTCCATGATCATCTCTTTTTTGTGTTGCTGAGATTATCACAGTGCAATTCTGAAAAGCTCTAATCTCCATCTCCAGTTGTTGTATGGCTCAGGATTAAGTTTAATTGCATACAAGCCTGAAGAACTGTACATAGGGTGTGTACGGGCTGGAATTTAAACAGTGTGTCAACATGAAAATGTCTCGCCTGTCAAATGTCCAGAAATCTGCCGAGAAAGTGTATCCAAATTACCAGCATCTCAAATTGGAACTATAAAAGGATTAGACTTTATACTAAACACATAGCAACTATTTATCAGTGAGTTCAACAATAATTTATCCCAATGGGCAATTAGGAATTTTCTCTCTCCGACCGTTCCCTACTTAACCTGTCCAGACGATCTGAGAGTGGTGGCTCTAAGGAATGCTTCCCATTGATTTAGTGTATACTAGAATAGTAAACTCCTAAATGTGCCGTTTCTTTTCCCTGCAGGGCATACGGCCTCTGGGAGCTTTCCTTCTTCTACCTGTTCTGGCACGTTCTCTTTTACCTTTTGTGAAAAAGAGAATTGCTCCTCACGCAAGCATTCCAAATCCGAAAACAAATTGTCAGGAAATTGCTACAACATGCACATTGAATCAGTGCCAGGTCACTAACCCTCCACCCAACCCCTTACTGTTCTGAGACATACCATTGTGTGTAATTTTACTTATGTAATTAAAAAGCTTTAGTAAATCCTGTCATGGCTTTGTACGAGGGAGTCGAATGTCTGCTCTTGACATTGTTTCTTTTTTTCTCTTTTATTTTCTTTCCCTTGCTTGTTAAATATTGACTTTAAGAATGGTGAAGGAGTAAAATGCTGAGAAAAGGACCCCCCCCCCCCCCCCCCCTTCAGTTGCTGAGCTGTCTATTGATACATCTGTGGACCTGTGGGAATGACATGGGAAGAAAGAACATATAAAAAAGGACAACTCAGAAAATAGTGATGTCTTAGCAGTGCAAAGCTTAGACACTATATCTATATGTTCTATTAGATGCTTAGTCGCCTTGTTTGCTGCCAGCAATGCATCAATAGAATAGAAACCCACAAAAAAGAGACCAAAGGCAGATAGTAAATTGATTAAAGTTAGCAGGTGGGAGGCAGAAGATTATAAGATGTGGTAGATCATCTGATGTTAACTAGATCTGATTTAGCATCTGATTTAACAAGAATGAACTAGAAAGCTAAGTGTTAAAGTCAGCTGCTTTGAAACTACAGAGACATGACGGGATAAACAAAGACCCTGAGGGGATTTTTCCCTCCATTAAATTTTATAGTTATTGACTGCTAGATTTTTAAAAATACAAATAACAGTAGCTAAAATCATTCCTTTGCACGTGAAGACCCACTGCATTATTCATAAGTTGACCCATGTCTAAATCTATTTGTTTTGGCTCTGACTGTGATAATGTGATCAGATGAAGCAAATGCGAAGCTCCTGCTGCTGTTTCTGGTGCCCCGTGTGAGGAATAATCGGCCCGGCATAGTGGAGCCGGCAAAGGTCCACTGCTGATGACCCCAACCCTGCTGTGAATCTCTAGTTCTTTCCTTTTCTTTCACACTGTGCCTGATGGGCTGGGCATTTTTAGTCATCCTTTACTCATTTAAGACCTGTGGAGAACAGGGATGACACTGCTGTGTGTGGACATAAAGACAGAACGACCGCTAGTAGGAATTTAGAATTGCTTTAAAAAGTCTTTAGATTGTGTACAGAGGCAAACAGAGACCCAGCCAGTAGTCACTAAATGGTAGAGGAAAGTAGTAGATTCTGTCATGGCCACCCTGGAGGGTGCGTTCATGTCAAGTCAAGTCAAATTTATTTGAATAGCGTTTTTTACAATGGACATTGTCTCAATGCAACTTTACAAAATCCAGGCCGACAGACCAAAAAACCCTGTTGAACAAGTCAAGGGCGACAGTGACAAGGAAAAACTCCCCTGAAATTACAGGAAGAAACTTTAAGAGGAACCAGAACAAACCTTGAGAGGAACCCAATGGACACAATGGATCATACTGTTGTTTTGTTCATTCATGTATTTATTCGTTGTCTGTTTTACCACCACTTTATCCTGGTCAGGGTCGCTGTGGGTCTGATATATTGATCAAACAGTGGGAAGTAACATTGACAGGCTGCCAGGGCATCACAGTGCAGACACACACTCACACTTTAGGTAATTATGAGTAGCTCAAATTGGCCTGACTGCAGGTCTTTGGACTTGTTGGAGGAAACCAGAGCACCAAGAGGAAACATATACAGACACAGGAAGAACAAGCAAACTCCACAAAGAAAGGACCTGGGTTTCACCCGGCCTGTAAGGTGACAGCGCTATCCACTAAGCCACCGTGCCACCTTTAAACCTGGCCTTAGAGAGCAAATGGGAGTTGTCTCTTAGATAGCTTTGGCTTCAACAGAGCACTCCCCATTCTTGGCGCCTGGCATCAGGTGGTAGAAAAGTGAAGAAAGAAGAACACTTTGACAATCTGTTCAAACTCTGTCACCTTCTTTGTTAGCACAGCTGCTCTTGCTCCTCCTGGAGCCTGCGGCAGCAGCATTGGTGCCCTGATTGTACCATTCTTTAGAGTAATCCACTTTAATGAGGCACTGTGCCAAGCTGGCAGCCCTGAGTTGTCTTAATTTTGGTGTGATACCTGGCTGAAACAAAATCCGCTTTAAGACTCGCTTGTAGTGTCTTTATGAGAGTGTGTTTCACACATTGTGGAATCTGTGCTTGGCTCACCTGTTCCTCAATAAAGGGAAGCCAGTGAAGTGTTGCAGTCTAAGCTGGGGTAGTGTTCTTTTAGCTTGATGGCCTTGTAGGAAACTTTCTCTGATAAAAAGATGTTATCAGGGATATTACAAGGCTATACTGGGCGAGACTCCTGGACTGTGATGTGTACAGCAAGTCTTCAGACTTGATGTCCTGATTTACCTTTAATGTCAGTGGACCTGCTGGCTTGGAGTTTACTCAGGACTCTTGGTTGTGGTTGCATTCTGTTACTGAGCCCTTCTAAAGCCTCATAGGAGGCTATTCACTCTCTAAAAGCTAAAGGGCTTAGATGTCTATTCAAGCCTTTAGGGAATGATAATGACCCCCCTATCCTTGGCAGACCTGAGAAAAGTGCCTGTCCTGAAGCGTCCACTGCATTGGTCAGGCTGAAAGTATTTTGAAAGAAGCCATATTGAAGACAGGTGGGAAGTAAACAAGATTCCTTGTCATAGATGCACAGACAGACAGACAGACAGAGACAGATAGCAAAGAGACAGAGAACACGCTGGCAGCCTGCCTTGGTGACTAGAGTTGCTAGCTATCTGCCAGCCCACCAAAATCCCAACATCCAAGTCTGGCACTACATTTTTTCCCTGGCACCCAACCTACCCAGGACTCACATGACATCTTTGACATCCACCCAAGGAAATAAAAAGAGAGGCAAAGCACACCAGAGAGAAAGTGAGCTAGCACCGGCTCAGAAAGTAATGACGCCCACTCTACCCTTCTAATGGCACTATTTGAAATCACTTCAATTGCATGCTTTATTCTCTTCGACTACAGGTCGGGATTGAATTTCCCGGCTGTATCACAATGTGCTGCGCTGGACAAGATTGAAAAGTGAGTGGAAGAGAGTGAGAGTATATACATTTACCCCATGCCTGTGGCTTAATGGCACCATATGTTAGTGAGGAGAAGTGACAGGCAGAAGTGGCGTCTGAACCGGGGCCAATTTTCCTCTATAGGCACGCTTCAGTCAAATCTCTGGCAGACCTTATCCTGTCTGCTGCTTCAGCTTAAACCAGCAACTTACTTTTAAAACATACAAATATCCATATCAGGTTTAGATGGGAACAACATCGAGGACTGAAGTTTGAGTCCTGAGTAGATCAAATTGATTTCGATTTTACATACTACCTAATTATATTCTGATTTACATGTTGTTTGCTTGAGTACGAAATGTAAGCCTAAGTTAATCTTAAATGGCCAAGTTAGTCACTTAATTTAAATCGAATCGAGCATGTGTTCCATATGCTGAAGTGAAAACATAAGGGAACAAGGCTCTGAATCAAACAAAAGCTAAAGATGACTGCATTAGTGGCTTGTTAAAGCATCACCAGTCAAGATACTCAGTACCTTCAAGCTGTTATTGCATGCAAGAGATATGCAACCAAGTATCAAACATGATATCTTTAATGCACCTGTCATTGCTGTGTCCCAAACATTATGGGGCCATAAATGTAGTGTCCTATATTCAATCTCCAATTCACCTCACTTGCATGCCTTTGAACTGTGGGAGGAAACCAGATCTCCCGAAGGAAACCCACACAGACACGGTGGGAACATGCCAACTCCACACAGAAAGGACCCGGCCCGCTCCACCTGGGAATCAAACCCAGGAACTTCTTGCGACAGTGCTACCAACATCACATGATGCATGACGTCACATTGCCACAGTTATAAAAGTTCTAAATTAATTCTGTCATTCTCCACAAAGCTACCTGTAAAGTACGCTAGCACACCAGAGTTATATCGTATCGAATCTCAGCTCAGCCTTCCGACTGGGCTGGGTGGCTGCATGAACAATGATTAGCTGTTGTTCATAGGGTTAGGGGTAAAAAGTCAGATCATAAATCCTCATAACTGGTGCGACTGCGGCCCCTGCTGGCTGACTGATGGCGCCTGCACAGGGCTGAGGAATAATGCTGATGGGGGTGTGGCCCTCTGTACACAGTGCCCGTCGGTGTATGAACTCGACTCGTGCAGGTGGAAAATGCAGTCTGTTCATTTACTCCTACTCTCCGCTTCCTACACTTCAAGCGCCTTTGCAGCTCTATTTAAATTAAATATAATAGATTATCGGACTGCAATGTGCTGTGTTTGCATACTCAAAAATACCTGCTCATGCAGTAGGTCATCCTGGTACTTTTCGCATACTGTTTAATGAATACTACATATTCGGACACACTAGCTTTCATGGGCGGCACGGTGGCTAAGTGGGTGGCACTGTCACCCCACAGCAAAAAGGTCCTGGGTTTGTGCGGGTCCTTTCTGTGCGGCGTCTGCGTGGGTTTCCTCCGGGTGCTCCGGTTTCCTCCCACAGTCCAAAAACATGCAGCCAGGCTAATTGGAGACACTGAATTGTCCTATAGGTACCTAGCCACTTGGATGCATAAACCAGTGCATTGTAGTGCCGGTCCCAAGCCAAGGGTTGTGTCAGGAAGGGCATCAGGCGTAAAAACTGTGCCAAATCAATAATGCGGATCATGATCCGCCGGCGACCCCTAACGGGAGCAGCCGTGGAAGTAGAGGACACACTAGCTTTCGCGTACTGTTCAGTATGGAAGTATGCAATTTCAGACACAACCATTGTTTTGCAAAAGATCTAAGCTAGTCATATTGGTACAAGGTGTATTAGTACTTGTAAATCTTACTTTTCCTCTCTTCAATGTAGACTGTTGTGTAGATTAACTAGAGCCAAAAGAAATCATTACTGTATTGTCTGTGATGACTTTCATATAAAAATAGTTTAGGTGCTGGATACTTTTTCAAGGCAACCAAGGGAACCAGTTTTCATGTTGTAACAAGTGAAACTCGACTCTTTCTGTCTCTCTTCACCGTGCCAGAACTTCAGCTCATAAAAACACTCAATGGCATGTCAAACAATAGTGGGACATGCCTACAGTCATGTCAAATGCTTGATTAGACATGATCTACTGTCTTTAAGGAACAACAACAATACCTCAGACATTGTGAAACGACCGAACAAAAACAACTTCAGATAATGGGAGATAATGGTGTACGTGGCTCAGCATGAGAACAAATCAAATTAGACAAATAAAATAATAAGAAGAAGGAAGAAGAATGACATTGAAAGACATTCTCAGCTAAATCCCACATGACTGTGGCCAGCTGACTCTTTTGTGAGTGCAGATGTTTGGGCTGGGCGCCGAGGCTGGGTGTAGGCAAGCTCACAGGAACTATGTTGGCACTTGTCTTGGCTGCTCATTGTCTCAACCTGTGTGTATTGTAAACCCCCCTCCTCCTTTTCTTTTTCAACAGGTGATAACTACCCTGTGCAGTTCATTCCTTCTACAATGGCAGCTGCTGCAGCGTCAGGACTCAATCCTCTTCAACTCCAGGTATGTACATTTACAAAAGAATTCGGTGGCACGGGGCCAAGCCCTCGGCACTAGCAGCTAGAGAGCCAGCTGTATGCTAAGTAACGAGCGTGTGCTAAATTACTCACACACCGGTCCACCCCTGCTTGCTTAACACCTTCCATCTGTAGTTTACTAGGGTTTACAGAGGACTTTCCAGACCTGTTTCCTTCAGGAAATTGGAGTTAGGATAATAAATGTTTTAGGAAAAGGGGGGTCAGGGTCTTTCTATGCAGTTGATTCCTAGGAGCTAAAAGTGGCATCATTATTAGATCAGATGATGCTAAAGGGTAACTCCAGGCTACTTCTTCATTAGCTTTGAATCACGATTCTTGCGGATAAGTAAATAAGCATATAAAGTTCTCTACTGAATGAAACAATGTACAGTATGTGAGCGAGAGTGAAAGGACGAGACACGCTAGTTGAACGTTACATTCAGTTTTTGCCAGTTGTTTTGTCAACAACCGCCATAAGATGTTGATAGCAATTAGACATTAAGCTTTCTGATATCAGGAGCTGTTGCAAAACAAAGCTGAAAATTTTTGCAGGGAGGAGGGGAGAGGAGTGCGTCTCGTACCTTTTCTTCCCTCTCCTACGAGAGTACAATTTGTCCTTCGGAGCCTATCGCTCTCAGCGTTAATGAGGCTTGGCAAGTCGGAACAATGCAAGCAGCTGGGCCTGGAAAGGCCTTTGCTAACACGCTGCTATGCGAAGAACAATAAAGTGCACGAAAGGTGTGGGATGAGTCTATTCATGTTGAAGTGCGTGTGTGTTGGTGCATGTGCGTGTCTCGGGGTGAACCGGCTGCTCGAGAGAGCGCGTTCGAGATTAGATAAAGTTAGAAAAGAGTAAAAAAAACGTATTTAAAAAAGGAATTAAGTGGCAAGGGGGGTTGTGTGCGAATGCAGAATGCGAATTCGTGTTTATTTAGCTATACCCAGCCATGTCTGGCATGTCTATTTATAAGTGGTCTGATGGGTCAGCTAGAGGCTGGGATATTCATATATCTGCCTGCCTGAAGCTTTCCAGTCGTACGTTCAGATAATGGATTTAACCCTGGGAATTGGCCGCTCCAGAGCCATGGTCTGGCTGACCTTTAGACAGAAACCTAAACAAGAAAAGGATAGGTGCATTCCTGATAATTGTCTGGAACACACTGAGCCGTCTTGTTTGCCGTTTCCCCTCGAGAGTAACACTCAAACAATTATCTGAATACACAAAGGCGACAACAAAAAGTGATTAAAGCATGATATAATTTACCGAGGTGGAGAGAGATAATGCAATGCCTGCTTGTTATGGTGACAATATCGTTAGCGCCGCGTGCTTTCTCAGAGCTGAATTTAGACGTGAGCGTCTGTGAGAAAACAGCCGGGTAGGCTTGTTACGTGTCACATGTCAGACGAGGACAAAAGAGACAGACAAAACAGTCTTTTGAAAGCTAAAACAACAGACAGACGCACTTAAAGGATGTGATGTGTGGGGTGGGGAGAGGAAGTGCTTCTTGTCCAACAGTCAGCTTTATGTTTTAATTGTAGCCACTTTTGATTAATTCATTTGTGATTTAAAACAGCTGGGGTACTAGTACTCACTAGCACTGGTACTTGAAGGATCTAAAGAGGTTATCTAAAATAACTAAATATTCTTCCATTTAAATACAATATAATAACTACAAATAGATAATACACTGATCAGCCATAACATTAAAACCACCTCCTTGTTTCTTCACTAACTGTCCATTTTATCAGCTCCACTTACCATATAGAAGCACTTTGTAGTTCTACAATTACTGACTGTAGTCCATATGTTTCTCTGCATGCTTTGTAAGCCCTCTTCCATGCTGTTCAGGACCCACACAGAGCAGGTATTATTTGGGTGGTGGATCATTCTCAGCACTGCAGTGACACTGACATGGTGGTGGTGTGTTAGTGTGTGTTGTGCTGGTATGAGTGGATAAGACACAGCAGTGCTGATGGAGTTCTTAAACACCTCACTGTCACTGCTGGACTAAGAATAGTCCACCAACCAAAAATATCCAGCCAACGGCACCCCGTGACTACTGATGAAGGTCTAGAAGATGACCAACTCAAACAGCAGCAATAGATGAGCAATCATCTCTGACTTCACATCTACAAGGTGGACCAACTAGGTAGGAGTGTCTAATAGAGTGGACAGTAAGTGGACACTAACACACCACCACCATCTCATTGTCACTGCAGTGCTGAGAATGATCCACCACCTAAATAATACCTGCTCTGTGGGGGTCCTGACTATTGAAGAACAGGGTGAAAGCAAGTTAAAAAGATATGTAGAGAAACAGATGGACTACAGTCAGTAATTGTAGAACTACAAAGTGCTTCTATATGGTAAGTGGAGCTGATAAAATGGACAGTGAGTGTAGAAACAATGAGGTGGTTTTAATGTTATGGCTGATCAGTAATGAATCTAAAAGAAACACTTGAATTCAACGATTAAGGCATGTTCTTCCCTACAATTTTCCAAAGAAAATATTAGTCTAGTTAAGGTGTACATGCATAAAAAAAACAAAAAAAAAAAACAGTTTTAGACACGCTAGCGAACTACTCGTTTTTCTACATCCAACAATACAATGTATTGTTCTTTCTGTCAAAACCTGTCAGACTGAAGCTTGCCTGCTCTGGGGCGCCGATAATGAGGTGCAAACCTGAGTGTGTGTGTCTGTGTGTGGATGATTGTCACTAATGCTGGTATCAGTGAGCGTTCAGCCCTCATGCATCAATGATCCATTCCGAGCGTGTGACCTCACCTGAGAGCACCCCACTTTTTTTGTGCCAGAGGATCCACCCACCCGTCTCACCACTGCTTCAACGCATCAGTCTAATCAGAAAATCTCCGCTTTAACATCTGGCAAGGTATCATTTTCCACAATTTTCTAGACTTCCATTGGGGTGAATCGAATACGTGAAGTTGAAAAAAAAAGCCTGATTGGAAAGGAATTAATTCTAACAATGCTGCGGTGGAAACGTGTTCAGTCGTGCAGGAAAAAAAGGGGTCAGCGCTCTGCCAGTCTCAATGCCGTGAACGCTTCGACTCACAATTTTACCTTGTCATAACAGTAAGTGAGCCCGACATTAAGATCTCTCTTTTTTCTAAGCGAGACCTAACAAAAGCTCTGGGTCTTGGGGCTGGAAATAAAAGCGCCCGGGCTGTCTCGGTGTAATTGTCTTGTCAATACACTTTCTTTCGCTGGACAAGCGCACACAAACACACATACAAACCACGCAAGTAATTTCTCTCAGTGCTGTCCTGACAGATTGCTCCTCTGCAAGTGACCGGAGGAAAGCAGCTTCACCCGTTCCTCCAGGCCGACTGCCTTTCTTCATTAGGGCCCGCTCAGGGCTTCGGATGAGCCGTGTTCAAGCGGTAAACAATGGATACATCCCAGAGCGCCGCTTCTTTATTAAAACGGACACCTTTCACCCCTGGGCGGATATTGTTCTTTGCCTGTATGCTTGTACTCAGGCAGGCTGAATGAAATTGTTCTAACTGGACAAAAGGATTCTATTTTATTTTTTGTCTCTTCGGATTGGCACTTAATTTGCTGGTGCACAATATCACCTTGCATCAATTGCTTAAGGGAAAAAACAATTTCCTTAAAGCCATTCTCTGCCTAATTTATTGTTCTGGCTGCTTTACTGAAGGCTGGAGGTTCCAAATAAATCCAAAGTGAACTTTGTAAAAGGCCTGTTTTTTATCATTGGAAGCAGACCGGGTTTAAGCAGTTTTAAAGTAAGCATCATTGGATAAGGCGTAACATCTGTGTCCTTCTTGTAACACATAACAGAGGGCAGAGAATTAATGAGTCTACTGGCATGTCTTCCAAATTCTCTTTTCTCTTGAATCCTGCACAATTCCTTAGTACAAGTTTGGTCAAATTATGCAGTGAATGTTCCTTAAATTTACTCTGACTTACTCTGAGATATTTCATGTTTTATCTGCTCAACTTCATTTCATTTATT
Source organism: Trichomycterus rosablanca (assembly GCF_030014385.1). Taxonomy (NCBI): domain Eukaryota; kingdom Metazoa; phylum Chordata; class Actinopteri; order Siluriformes; family Trichomycteridae; genus Trichomycterus; species Trichomycterus rosablanca. The sequence continues at coordinate 19,157,202 of NC_086004.1, forward strand.
AATAAACATCCATTCCTGCATTTCAGGCCTGCAACATATTCAAAAAAAAGTTGGGACAAAGGCAATTTAGGGCCAGTAATAAGGTGAAAAAACTAAATAATGATGTGATTTTAAACAGGTGATTATTATCATAGTTTGGTACAAAAGCAGCATCCAGGAAAGGCTGAGTCTTTGATGAGCAAAGATGATCAGAAGATCTCCAGTTTGTCAACAAATGTGTGAGAAAATTATTGAAATGTTTAAAAACTATGAATTTTGAGAGAAGAGAATTGAAGAGAAGAGAATTTTGAAAGGAAAAATGCGACAACCATGACCCCGTACTGTTGCACATCTTAAGACGTGTTTGCAGGAAGAATGGGACAAAATAAAAGCTGAAACACTAAATCACTTGGTTTCCTCGGTGCCAAAAGGTCTTTTAAGTGTGGTGAAAAGGAATAGCAACATTACAAAGTGGTGAATGCTTTACTGTCCCAACTTTTTTTGGAATGTGTTGCATTTATTAATAAATGAAATGAAGTTGAGCAGATAAAACATAAAATTTATTTGCTTTTTCCATGCCATTGCAACTTTTTCTGATTTGGGGTTGTACAACACAAGCAGCGTCTTACCATAAAAATGCCTCACTGTTTTGCAACCAATGCAAATCCCAAAATTCGACTAACACGACGGTGCCGGAAGGGAGTAAGCTAGCAGTTATCTTTTGTTTGGATGCCGATGTCTTCATGTTCCGGGCTTAAATAGAGAGCCGGGGCCAGCTGCCACGACCAACGAGTTGACTTTGAGCCCCAGAAATGAGGGTGAACAGCTGTTGGGTTATTGACAAGGAGACAAGAAGTAAGAGTCCTACGCTCCAGAGAGATCGCCAGAAGCAGCAAAGCACTGTAAGCCCAGTGCTGTGACTGGCTGTAATGGGATGGAAAGATGGGCATCTGGATGGATGGGGTTGTTGAAAAAAGCGACAGATGGACAGGCATGCGGGTAAACAGAGGAAAAGAGAGGGTAGGGGGATTGAGCGAATTAAGTGTAGGAAGTGTAAAAAATTGAAGTAAAAAATTTTTTTGTATCTACAAGTTTTATTGGAGAGTTTAGCAAACGTGCAGCTTTAGAAAGACACGATACAGAATTAAAAATCAAAAGAAGGAGGTGGTGAAGGGTACAGGAGTCGAGAGAAATTCTCAAGCGAGGGAGGGGGAAATATAGGAGCAGGTTGGTTGCCAGCAGATGAAACAGATGCTGAGCCATACTGGAAAGCATGCACGGTGCACCAGAGCATAGCAGCTTACGACATCTGGGCCAGCCTAGGTCTGCCCCACACCCTTCCTGCCCTGGGCACCGAGCCTGGACAAGCCTTGTGGCAAATGAGAACTGGGTCCCTGCCGCACCGCCGCTGGCAAAACTGGCACAGTCGGCCATGCAGGAGTAACTCAGGCTTTAGTTGGTACTAGTGCTTTACTGTCTTAATAGCATAATCCAAGATACACATTTACACAAGTGCTGATGATGCTGTGATTCTTCAATGTTTAGCCACCACTTAATTGTGGTCAAGATCACAGAGGAATCCAAGCGTTCCGAGAAACGCTCGGTGCAAAATGGAAATGTGAATGAGTCAATTGCAGAGCATTATACTTACACCTTATATTAAATATATTATGATAGATGCAGTGCAGTGGCTCAGTGGGTAGCACTGTTGCCTCACAGCAAGAAGGTCCTGGGTTCGATTTCTAGGTGGAACCGAGCTCCTATGATGGGTCTTCAGCCATAACATTAAAACCACCTCCTTGTTTCTACACTCTGTCCATTTTATTTAGCTCCACTTACCATATAGAAGCACTTTGTAGTTCTACAATTACTGACTGTAGTCCATCTTTTTCTCTGCATGCTTTGTTAACCCACTTTCATGATGTTCTTTAATGGTCAGGACCCCAACAGGACCACTAAAGAAGGTATATTTGGGTGGTGGATCATTCTCTATGTAAAAGTATGTAAAGAAACAGATGGACTACAGTCAGTAATTGTAGAACTATGAAGTGCTTCTATATGGTAAGTAGAGTTGATAAAATGGACAGTGAAAGTAGAAACAAGGAGGTGGAGGAGATGGCTACTGCTTTTAGTTTAGTGAGTATTAATTGGAGAGTGTGATAACCTGCGATGGACTGGCAGTATTGGCAGATTCCTGCAAAATCTGCCCCTGGATTGGTTTATGTGCCACAAAACTGCCCTAAAAACAAACCTGAGTGTGCTGTTTCAATTCTGTGTTTACTAAGGTTTGTGGTACTATATTTTTCTGCTTTCTTGCTTCACATTAAGAAACTGTGGATTAAAGCGAAGCCCTTGGAGGTTTGAAAGTGGCTTTGGTGCCATAGCAGTGAGCTGATGGGTCCAACATTGTGATCGGAGGAGGGTGGATGTGGGTGTAATCTATGGATGATGTTGTAGCAGGCAGCGCAAGTGCAGCTGCTCATTTAACCCCTTCCCTCTCCAGAGGGGTCGCTTTTAATTACCAGAGGCTAACGGGCTGACCTTGGGCCAGCCCTCGGCCATATGCGATCCATGCTCAGGGAGATGGATTCCTCCGACAAGGGAGAGAGGGAGCGAGCGGGCGGAGAAAGGGTGTGTGTGTGAATGTGCATGTGTGTGTGGAGGTGCGAGGACTGCAGGTGAGGTGAGTGAATTGAAAAGCTCTATTTCCTGAAAGAGTACCGCTTTCTGTCTAAGTAAGCTGTAGAGCCGAGAGTCATTTAATGCTCAAGTGGACAAAGGTATTACCTGAGGCACTGGGGTGGATCAAGTGTTTTCTACATGCCTTACTGAAACTCAGCATCTTTCTCCTACTCTACCTCTGTGGCAAACCTGCCGTCCAGGTAATCAGCAAATAGTGTAATAGCTCCCCTGCGCTGTATGACCGTTTGTAGCTATGAGTGTAGCAATTGCGCCAACTGGTATATATTTGGGAACGTAGAAAGAAACCATAGTACCTAAAGACACGGAAGAGGGCAGTTCACAAGGTGGCGCAGCGGTAAAACACTGGGAAATCAGTTCAAAACTCAGCTCTGCCATCCGACTGGGCTGGGCGGCTACATGAACAACAATTGGCTGTTGTTCATACAGGGTGGGAGCTCGATAGGAACCTCATAACTGATGTAATTACGACCTCTGCTGACCGGTTGATGGCGCCTGCACAGAGTCGAGGGATAATGTGTTAATCAGAGTGTGGCTCTCCGCACACAAAGCTGATTTGCACATGAACTCGCCTCATGCAGGTAAAAAGATGCAGTCGCTACTGCACGTGGCGGAGGGGGCGTGTGTCAGTCTCGGTCTCCTCAATCAGAAGTGGAGATCAGGATCAGTAGTGTAATGCAATCGGGTAACTGGATACGACTAGATTGGGAGGACAATTGGAAGAGTAGGATTGACCCCTGCTCCAAAGGACATCAATGTTAGAAATGATATGTTGCCTGTTGTTTTACTATGACAACACAATACTCTGCATGGGGTGGCACATTGGCTCGGTGGGTACCACTGTTGACTTACAGGGTCCTTTCTGTGTGGAGTTTGCATGTTCTTCCCGTGTCTGCATGGGTTTCCTCCGGGAGCTCACGTTTCTCTCCCATAGTCCAGCAACCAGTAAGGTTAACTGGAGATGCTAAAGTCCCCCTAGGTATGAGTGTGTATGTGTGTGCCCTGTGATGGACTGGTGACCTGTCCTTAGTGTTTCCTGCCTTTCTCCCAGTGAATTAGACCCACGTGACCCTCAGTAGGATAAAGCTTTTGTTAAATTAGCTCTTGTTAAATTGGGTGAGGGGTAGAATTGATGCTTATTAATATGTTTTTCATGGTGCCAGGAGCTCCGTGCCAAAGCATTCCTCTTCTGACCATTGACTTTCAGCATGACCCTCATTAGCATCAGCTCCTTCTGCCCCTGCCTGAGACCTAATCCCAATAGGAACTACAACGAGTTGTGGGAGGCAAATCAGAACTCTTAGTCCCTTGTTCACTTTAGTACTTTGTCTTCTCTTTGTCGATACATCCTGCATTTACTATACACATTATTTTTACTACATGTCCATCTGTAAACAGCCACAACATAACTGTGATTTAAATACTTAACACTGGTACCTTGTAATTCGACGTCCCCTAACCTTAAAATCGTTAAAACTAGATGCCCTTTGTCAAGAAATTTGTACCCTTAAACTCAATGTGTATGCGACTGCGCTTGGCTTGAGCGGTGTAGTAAAACGTCATCAAAGTGCGAATATGAGATGAATCTGCATTTGTATGGAATAACCATCAGATTCACACTGAATGTATCTGTGTTTAGTTGGATTTTCCTCATTGTTTCACTTTTAAACTTGTGCTATAGCTCGGGATGCTGAGGAATTGTGAGAATCAGCTTTTGCGAGAGAGTCTAAAACACTGATTGTTAACATGTTAATGTAAGCTTAATGTGACTTAATGTATTAAAAGTACGACATACACTAAACCTGTCTTAATTATTACTGCTTAGGCTTAGGCTTAGGCTTAGGCTTTGAGAACCGTGGGCCGCTCAGGTGGCACAGCGGTAAAACACACGCTGAACACCAGAGCTGGGATGTCGAATACATCATATCGAATCTCAGCTCTGCCTGCTGGCTGGGCTGAGCGGCCACATGAACAACGATTGGCCTGTTGTTCAGATAGGGGTGGGATATTAAAAGCTGGATAGGGACTTTCTCATAACTAATGCAATTATGACCTCTGCTGGCTGTTTGAGAGACGGGAAAAGAGTGCTGTCCGGGTGTGTCTCTCCGTACAAAGTGCTGATCCGCATTGCACTCGTCAAAGTGTAGGTGACAAAATGCATACGGCTGTTGCCCACGTGTCGGAGGCGGCGTGGGTTAGCTTCGTTCTCCTCAATCAGAGCGGGGATCGGCATTGGTGGAGAGGAAGCATGACGCAATCGGGCAACTGGACGCGCTTAAAGGAGAAAAAGGGGGGAAAATGCATAAAAACAAAATGATAATAATAATAATAATAAAAACTTTAAGCACCGCCACACTCCATAGGACATAACGGCACAGCCAGCGCAGAAGCGGTTTTGTCGCTTCTCATGTGAATGCGCCTTTACTAAACTCCTTAAGGAATACAGTATTCCAAGAACAAGCATCTCCACGATTAAGAAGCATAAGGAAACAATATAGACATTTTTAACTGTTTTAATTGTACTTTAGTGTTTTTATATTATATTTGTGTCAAAAACAACCCCATTATTTTACATTAGCCTAAAATATATGCAGGACCATAGAACACATTAACAGGATTCCCATACATCCTTATGAGAAAAAATACCTTGAAACTCAACCAAGAGTTTACTACATATACGGTGCAGTAGGATTACGCTGTCACTTGGTAAACCTAATCAGGCTGCTATTTCCGGCTGTCCGTGTGGTGCCTCTTGTTCCAGCTCCCCTGCAAGAGAATGACCCCTTTTGTGTAATGCTAATGTGCAAAGCAATTAACTTCAGGCAGTGGAAAGCATTTTCGTGTTTATATCTTAAGATACACAGTGGACACAAAGAGCTTTGTCCAGTCCGGATTTAGGGTGGGGCACCACCACTAATGCTAATGCCACTTTTTCCAGTTTAGACAAATGAAGCCCTTATGTAGTATGGTCACAAGAGCGAAAGAGTGCAAAGAGAGCTAATGATCCTGCGTACATAGACCGATCAGCCATAACATTAAAACCACCTCCTTGTTTCTACACTCACTGTCCATTTTATCAGCTCCACGTACCATATAGAAGCACTTTTTAGTTCTACAATTACTGTCTGTAGTCCATCTGTTTCTCTGCATGCTTTGTTTGCCCCCTTTCATGCTATTCTTTAGTGATCAGGACCCCCCACAGGACCACAACAGAGCAGGTATTATTTGGGTTGTGGGTCATTCTCAGCACTGCAGTGACACTGACATGGTGGTGGTGTGTTAGTGTGTGTTGTGCTGGTATGAGTGGATAAGAAACAGCAGTGTTGATGCAGTTTTTAAACACATCACTGTCACTGCTGGACTGAGAATAGTCCACCAACCAAAAATATCCAGCCAACAGCGCCCCATGGGCAGTGTCCTGTGACCACTGATGAAGGTCTAGAAGATGACCAACTCAAGCAGCAGCGATAGATGAGTGATCGTCTCTACGATCGACTTTACATCTACAAGGTGGACCAACTAGGTAGGAGTGTCTAATGGAGTGGACAATGAGTGGACATGGTATTTAAAAACTCTAGCAGTGCTGTGTCTAATCCACTCATACCAGCACAACACACACTAACACATTACCACCATGTCAGTGTCACTGCAGTGCTGAGAATGATCCACCACCTGAATAATACCTGCTCTGTGGTGGTCCTGTGGGGGGTCCTGACCATTGAAGAACAGGGTGAAAGCAGTCTAAAAAAGTAAAAACCTTTCTTAGCTTTTTTTTCATGATGATCCCATGTTCTTAAATTATTATGCATGTTAGACAACGAGGTCGTCCAGGCCATGTGACGTTTAGTCCGACTCCTGCGTCTTTCCTTTAGAGAAAAGCCAATTTACACATTTACCTGCTTGCTAATCAATACTAGCCTCTGGGCTAACAGAAGTGCATCCTGGCTTCTCTCTCACTGGAGAGCAGGGAACAAAGCCGGATTATTTACAACCTTACATTAATACTGCAAGCTATAAACAAAGCTTTTTTGTGTATACGTGCAAACTAGCAAATCACAAAGACCCTGTAAAACACAGTAGGAAACTTGAAATCAATAATATAACAGAAAGAACATCCGTAGCATTCATGTACCTTGTTTCTTTTCTAATGAGCTAATATTAGCCGTCAAATGTTTTTATTTAGCTAAGAGACAAAGCACTGCGAAGAGCAAGTGAACGCAAACCCAAACCTGAGGTGGCTAGCCTGTTAGCTCATGCTCTTTAATGTGTATGATCCTGCAGCAAGCAGTTAGCTCACTTGTTAAAAAAAATCTCAATTTCATGATACATTAATTTGTTTGTCTGATTTTATCTATTATTATTATTATTATTTTTTTTTTTACTTTTTAGCAGAGATGTTCACAAGTCACAAAATACGAGTCCGAGTCAAGTCACGAGTCTTTAGACTAGAGTCCGAGTCAAGTCACGAGTCAATATAATATACACTAAACATATATTGGAAATGTAGCATAGAAATAAACAAATAATCTGTAAGTTCAGATAAAAAAACTATGTTTTACTTAGTGCCTTTACGTTCCCAGTCATTGTGCAAATGAATGTAATTTCCGTAACAAGAAGGTACCAGTTAAAAGCTTAAACTGATACGTTTTGTTTTCATTGCAAAACAAAAGCGCACGACAAATCACGGTACAGCGGCCAAAATCCAAAACACAGCAAAAAAATCATAACCACTGCTTACCTTAGCTTATGTTCTTCCAGATGCTATTAAATGTATAACCGTGTGTTGTCCCATTAGGAATATAATCCTTTATTTTGTAAATGTGCTTATAATTAAAAACCTGCAAACTTTTCCCGGTTGTGAAGTCAAACACAAACTCGTTAGAAAGCCAATCAAGCGTTTCATTGACACATCATCTGTGTGACGCAAACTGAATAAATGCAAATAACAGCATTTCTTACTAAAAATTAAAATCAGAAGATCTGACTGGTTCAGAAAAGGTCTTTCAACCATTAGCACCAATTCTGTAGGAGCGTTCCATTCACCCCAGTCGTTCCTGTGAAGTGCACTACGTAGGGTATTCCACCATTTTAAGTAAGATTCCAATCCAAAAGTAACCAAAAATTTTAAATGAAGTGAACTTCAAACTGTGTAGGGAGTAGGGAGCGACGATTCATCGCTACGCCGGAAGCTGGCTGTAACATTTACCCATTGTGTGCGTTGCGGGTTAAGATGGCCGGAGCGTTATTAGAGAGCAGAATATGTCACACGTAACTAATGTTAACACATGCTGACGCTAGCGAATCTTGTTGTTTACGAGTCATTTTTTTGTGAGTCATGAGTCGAGTCCGAGTCATTTGAAAGGAGTCCGAGTCGAGTCTGAAGTCGCTGTGTGTGCGACTTACGTGCGTCTCGGACTCGAGTCGCAGCTTGGACTCCCCATCTCCACCCTTGCGCTATTGCTGTATGATTAAAATGAAATTAAACTTAATGGAATATGACATGGAATAAGCCTAGCTTGAATATAAAACGCTCAAATACACATTTCCACTGCCGTACCAAGACCTAATTAACGTTTTTAACAGCCCATAAGCTGCCTGCTTAATTTGTAGCAAACTGAACCATTGCCAGTGCCAGTCTAGGACTCTGTGCCAATCATAATAAGCAAAGTGGCATGAATAGTCTTTATACTGTTTGTCTGGGTTCCTGGCTTAATGAGTGACTTAATATCATGTGTCATGGAAACAACTTTATTTGGATAGTTTGGATAATTCTGGGTGTCGGTACGTGTGCTGTTTGGTAAAACGGTGGCTCAGGTGTCTCGGCCGAGACCAGACAGAGCTTTATAGAGGGAGTGAGACTAACAGGGAAATCAGACCTCATGACAGGCTTTTCTTCAGTCTGTAAGCTGTGTCTGATGAGTGGAAAAAACGGAGCAGAACAATCTTCTCCAAGTATTGTATGCTAGCCATCGTCGTGTGGGTTTTTTAGGGTTTCTATCGCTCTCTGGATTCCGTCTCTTGTTTTGATATGCAGTTAAAATCCCTGATGAGCTTCCGAGCCAGGACGGAATAACATAAAAAAGAGGAAGATGTGAAGGAAAGGAAAGATAGAAAGTGTTGAGAGGAGGAGTGGGAGTAAAAAAAAGAGCATTAAATAGTGGCTAGGCTGGGACATTAACGCCTTGTTGGCTTTTTTTCTTTTGCTCCCTTTTTACAGCAACTGTATGCTGCCCAGCTGGCCAACATGCAGCTCTCGCCGGGAGCCAAGATGGTGCCTCTGCAGCAGCCGCCCATCTTAACTGGGCATCTTTCACCTGGCCCTAAGAGCGAGAAGAGATCCTCTAGCCCCCTTGGTCAAATTAAGGTACAGCTTTTTTCAACAGTGTGTCTGATCAGTGTCCGGCGTCCCTAGATCAGCTGTGGTTGGTGTGTTGATGTGGTTGTGGGATGCAAAACAATATAAGTGATGCAACAAGTTTATCCAGTCTCTTAGTTTATCTCTAAATTAGGGCCTAAGGATATATTAAATGCTACACTAGCATTAGCTTCGCACCTGGTACTGTGCCACCTCTCTTTCCATAGAAGCCATCAATCTGTTCTGGCTTTTACAAGGTCTTTGCTCCCTCATGCAGAACTCTGTGGACAGGGTTGCCATAGCTCTGTGTGCATCCAGAGAATCATTTTTAGGTACTCGTGGCCTCAGCTTACAAAAGTTGGCTCAGGAACATAAAATATATATTGATAGCTAATTAATAGGTAGATGTAAATCTGTTAGGTTTGAGATTCTGTGACTGTTTTGTGCTTTTTCTCTTCTGCGCCGCTGTACTACATGGTGGGAGCCCACCCAGCTTCAGCTTTGAATAGTTGCCATATAAATCATCCTTTTTTTCTGTCGCTCTGTCTGCGGCTGTAATTTAAAACATACGCGCGTTTGGAAAAGTTTTATCTAATATTACAATAGAGCAGTGGATAAGTCAGCAACAGGAGTGGTACTGTGGGATCCTCTTCAACTGACTTGGATAATGCCGGCTTTACCAGGATGATGACACATCAGTGAGACTGGCATAAATTCTAGGTTTAATTTGAGATTCTAGATTTTGATTTAGTAAAGTAAAAACAGTCATCTTTGATTCCCGACATATAGACGGTGCTGGTTAGATGAGCCACATAATCTTTGTAATTATGACATTGATCAACTGTACAGGCAGGGTTTTGCTCCATTAGTTCCATATGCATTGTGCTGTGGTTAATTAGCAGGCAATCTGGTTTGTTTGTCTGCTCAAAGCGTAATTGAATGACAAACTGTTACTCCCAGTCAGATTTCCAGAAAGCTCCAGACAGGTTTTGTTATGTAGCCAATTTGTTTGGACGGTGGCGATCTCTACATACTAGGGAATGGAAGGGCTCTGGTCAGTTTGTAGTGTCCAAGACTAATGAAGTTCTGACATTGTTATTCTCTGGTAAAAAGCTGAAAACAAGACATATTGTACCTTTATAAGCTTGAACTAGCCTGACCTTGCTACACATACACAGATCAGGCAGAACATTACAACCACCTCCTTGTTTCTACACTCACTTTTCATTTTATCAGCTCCACTTACCATATAGAAGCATTTTGTAGTTCTGTCTGTAATGGTCAGGACTCTCCCAGGACCACATGTTGGTGGTGTGTTAGTGTGTGTTGTGCTGGTCTGAGTGGATAAGACAAAGCATCGCTGCTGGAGTTTTTTAAATACCGTGTCTGCTCACTGTTAGACACTTCAAACCTAATGGTCCACTATGTAGATGATAAAGTCAGAGACGATCGCTCATCTGTTGCTGCTGTTTGAGTTGGTCATCTTCTAGACCTTCATCAGTGGTCACAGGACACTGTCCAAGGGGCGCTGTTGGCTGGATATAGGTCAGTCCAGCAGTGACAGTGAGGTGTTTAAAAACTCCAGCAGTGCTGCTGTGTCTTATCCACTTATACCAGCACAACACACACTAACACACCACCACCATGTCAGTGTCACTGCAGTGCTGAGAATGACCCACCACCCAAATAATACCTGCTCTGTAGTGGTCCTAGGAGAGTCCTGACCATTAAAGAACAGCATGAAAGGGGGCTAACAAAGCATGCAGAGAAACAGATGGACTACAGTCAGTAATTGTGGAACTACAAAGTGCTCCTATATGGTACGTGGAGCTGATGAAATGGACAGTGAGTGTAGAAACAAGGAGGTGGTTTTAATGTTATGGCTGATCGATGTAAATGCTCAGACTTGTTCTTGCAGGTATACGACTAAATACAATTGTGGCTGATTTAGAAGACATTTATTGATGTAATGAATAATGATGTTCTACAAACCATTTTTTGTCTCTACAGGAGGAAGGAACGCAGCCTCTGAATCTCTCTTCCAGGCCCAAGACAGCTGAGCCAGTGAAATCCCCCATGTCCCCCACACATAGTCTATTCCCTGGAAGCAAGAGCAGTCCTGCCAGCCTGACCAAGAGCAGAGGCATCCCCAGCCCCCTTCAAAGTCTGGGCCGAGGGTCATCCCTAGGTAAGGGCATCGCCAGAGACTAGATTAACTTGCACCAAACCTGTTCCTTATCATACAGTATTTTGTCATACTTTTGTGGTTAGCCCAGCGGTCCCCAATCTTTTTTGCACCACAGACTGGTTTCATATAAGATATAATTTCACGGATCAGACAAAGTGCACAACAATACTACTTACCATGATGGAAAATCAGTGGGAAACGAGTTTTTTTTTTTTTTTGCTAATTTTTTTTTGCTGCAAGAGCAGCCCTACCAGCCTGACCAAGAGCAGAGGCATCCCCAGCCCCCTTGAAAGTCTTGGCCGATGGTCAGGTATCTTTTGCCTTTCTGGAGAGGGCATCGCCAGAGACTAGATTAACTTGGACCAAACCTGTTCCTTATCATACAGTATTTTGTCATACTTTTGTGGTTAGCCCAGCGGTCCCCAATCTTTTTTGCATCGGTTTCATATAAGATATAATTTCACGACTGGAAAATCAGTGGGAACCCAGAGCTTGTTTGCTCATTTTAGCTAGCTTGTGGGCTCAATTTTTTGGTATCACATGACTGAATTAGGTATGTGTCAAACGCCTTAAGAGGAACAGACGGGTGTTATTAAAAGGGAGTCTGTTTCCTTTCAGTGTGATTGTCAATAAATCGATTATTTATTCTTTCTGTGCGACCCGGTAATAAATGACCCACATACCTGTAACGGTCCTTGGCCCAGTGGTTGGGGACCACTGGGTTATCCAACTGATTTAAACAGTGGCATGTTTAACGTAAGCTTACACCCTGAGATTCATTCATCTCAGTGCACGTGGAACTATTTACACAACCACATCCCTTAATCTCTCCCAAACCTCGCCATTACAGCCACCCCAGCGCAATAGATGCTGCCACTGCTGATTTGTTTTCAAAGCTCTTGCTTCACCTCTCATATTAAACCTTGTTTCCCCGGAAGTTTACTGTTAACTCACTGTTTCTAAAAGCAGCCTTTCATTAAACCGAGACCTTTTAGTCGGGTAGATTCATTTCCCTTCTTTTTTTGGACTCGGGCCTTTAAACACAGACGTTTGTTTTCGTTCTATTTCCGACTTTTTTACTGCCACCCAGCCTCACCTCGCTTTGATGCATTAATTACAGAAAGGCATCAGACATCAAGGTTGCTGTGCATGTTAAAGGTGCCACGTTTACAGTAAAACCTGTGGTGTATGTACAGAACACGGAGCTGACAAACAGACCTCCCATAGTGTGTCATTCTCTAAACGGGCTCTTAAATGAATTTGTGTGTGTGTGTGTGACTTTTCTTGTAGACATCTTGTCCAACCTGAACTCCACGGCGCTGTTCGGAGACCAGGACGCGGTAATGAAGGCCATCCAGGAGGCGAGGAAGATGAGAGAGCAGATCCAGCGTGAGCAGCTACAGCACCATCATCAGGGCATGGAGGCCAAACTCTCGGCTCTGTCCGGCCTGGGTCTAAACAACTGCAGGACCGACAAGGTCAGTGTTTATTAATCCTAAAAAAAAAGTCGGATGTGGGTCCAGGGCGGTTCTGGGGCGGTTTTGATTGACATTATCATTGGCATGGCCAATGGTGTGTATTATCGACACTGGCACGGTCGTTCACACACTTGCGCACGTGGGATTGTGCATGTTTATGTGTGTGGACATGTCTGTACATGTTTGTCTGCGAGGGCTGTCCGGGGTCCTCCGGTGCCGCCCTGAGCGGGTTCAAACCGCGCGGTCTTAGCCCAATTAAAGGCGACAGGCCTCTGGTGTGGGACAGGCCTGCTTTGTGCGTGGACTCTCAGGGATTCCTTTTAAAAATATCTTCAATCAATGAGTCAATCAAGAGTAAAGAAAAAAACTGCTCCCGCCTGATTGATGCCGTGTTGCCAATTGGCTGTAAAAAGCAGGCAGTAACTGGGAGTGGGGTGTCATTAATATTTCAGCACCTGATTACTTTTAACTTTAAGTAGGTCAAAGTATATGGAAAAAAGCTGGGGAACTATTTTTTTAAACAACCTAGGAAGTCATGTCCCCAGTGTGGGTGGCGGAGCACTAATCAGAGGCTAATGTGTGTCCGGCAAGACTGTAACACATTTTCCAGACTTCTATTCTTAATCCCAGATGAAACAATATTTGAAATAAAATACAACCCCAAATCAGAAAAAGTTAGGACAGTATGGAAAATGCAAATAAACTAAAAAATTTACTTTGACTTTTATTTTATTGCAGACAGGACGAACCTGAGATATTTAATGTTTTGTCTGCTCAACTTCATTTCATTTATTAATAGACATCCATTGCTTCACAAAAAAGTTGGGACAGTAAAGCATTTAGCACTCTGTAATGTTGCCATTCCTTTTCACCACATTTAAAAGACGTTTTGGCACCAAGGATATCAAGTGATTTAGTGTTTCAGCTTTTATTTTGTCCCATTCTTCCTGCAAACACGTCTTAAGATGTGTAATAGTACGGGGTCGTCATTGTCGCATTTTTCATTTCAAAACTCTCCGCACATTCTCTATTGGGGACAGGTCAGGTCAGTACCCGTACCCTCTTCTTCCACACCCATGCCTTTGTAATGTGTGCAGCATGTGGTTTTGCATTGTCTTGTTGAGAAATGCATGGACGTCCCTGGAAAAGATGACGTCTTGAAGGCAGCATATGTTGCTCTAAGATCTCAATGTACTTTTCTGCATTAATGCTGCCATCACAGAAGTGTAAATGACATTTTCCAAGGGCACTGACACAGCCCCATACCATAACAGACCCTGGCTTTTGGACTTGTTGCTGATAACAGTCTGGATGGTCCTTTTCGTCTTTGGTCCGGAGCACACAGCATCTCTTTATTACAAAAAAGACCTGGAATGCAGATTCATCTGACCACAATACACGTTTCCATTGTGTGATGGTCCATCCTAGATGCTTCCGAGCCCAGAGAAGTCGATGCCGCTTCTGGACATGGTTAACATAAGGCTTCTTTTTTGCACAGTAAAGATTTAAGTAGCATTTGTGCATGTAACTCTGTATTGTAGTGCTTGACGAAGGTTTGCCAAAGTAATCCCTCACCCATGTGGTTATATCAGCTATTGTTGAGTGGTGGATCTTGATGCAGTGCCGTCTGAGGGATAGAAGATCACAGGCGTTCAGCTTAAACTTGCGCCCTTGGTCTTTACACACTGAAATTCCTCTTGATTCCCTGAATCGTTTAATAATATTATGCACTGTAGAGGGAGAAAAATGCAAATTCCTTCCAATCTTTCTTTGAGGTACATTGTTTTTAAAGATTTCAATCATTTTCTCACACATTTGAGGACAAACTGGAGATCCTCTGATCAGCTTTGCTCATCATAGACTCAGCTTTTGTACCAAACCATGATTATAATCACCTGTTTGCAATTACATAATGATTTAGTTTTTTCATTACATTACTAGCCCTAAATTGTCCCCATCCCAACTTTTTTTGGACTGTGTTACAGGCCTGAAATGCAGGAATGGAGGTGTATTAACAAATGAAATGAATCTGAGCAGACAACACATGAAATATCTTGGTTTCAAACTGTCTGCAATCAAATAAAAGACAAAGTAAATTTAAGGAACACTGCATTGAACTTTCACAACTTTTCCCAGGATTGAAAATATAATTTGTCCGATTGTTGTTTGTTGCTCATTGGAAACAATTTAATTTTTTTCTTCCCATGACAGCATAAAAAACTACATAGAACCCATTATCATTAGAGTTTTTCAAAACAGGCACTTAATCTGAGGAATTATCTGCAATTCTTCTAGGGATTTCTAGGTAGATCCAATATAAGAGTGAATAATCACCTATGCTTCTTACACTCCTTCTTTTTCTGGCTTTTTCTCTCAACACCCTATTCTCCCAGCCTTCTTAAATCTGGGGTTAGCTCATGGCCAGCCATGCTGAGGAATATGCTGCTACATGACACGAAGAATGCTATGCTCCTAACAATAGCTGAAAAGGCACGTTTGTCAACAGGCGGTACACACCTGCCTGTATTGTTCCCGACAGGTCGAGCCTGGCAATGTTTCTCTTCCTTTTTTGTCCGACTTTGACTTTGTTTTCCGAGCTATCACGTCTTTTCATCCACATGTTTGTGTTCTGAGCTTATGTGAAGCTGTGTTTTTTTAAGCGAACGCGGATAGAGCTCATTACTTTTCACTGCTCTTGTCTGCCCTGAAGTAATCTTTTAGGCCTCTGTGCTCTAAAAAGATGTTAAGATAACAGTAGAGAATGTAAGAGCACGATTTTTCTGGAACATTCCAGCATTGCTAGTACAGTGTCAGCACCAACAAACATCTGTTACCTGAGCACATCAGTAAGACTTAGTGTTTATGTTTTAATTGATCATTTTTGTGACTTTTTGCTCTCTCTTTTAGTGAACGTCTTTAAGCATCAGTATGACGCAGTTTGCACCAGTACTCAATAGCACAAAATGCCATTCCCTCTTTTGTAATCCTCTTTTAAAGTCAGTCTGTATCTGATATGACACGCTGCACCTTGCTCTGTTGCTCAAACAGACTTGCCGTCTTATTAAAATAAAGCTTGACGAGGTCCATAGCTTCAATACATTACATTAACAATACTGGTAATAAAATCCAGGGCAACACTGCGACTTACCAGTATATATATACCAGCCATAACATTAAAATCACCTTCTTGTTTCTACACACACTGTCCATTTTATCAGCTCCACTTACCATATAGAAGCACTTTAAAGTTCTACAATTACTGACTGTAGTCCATCTGTTTCTCTACATACTTTGTTAGCCCCATTTCACCCTGTTGTTCAATGGTCAGGCCCCCCACAGAGCAGGTATTATTTGGGTGGTGGATGATTCTCAGCACTGCAGTGACACTGACATGGTGGTGGTGTGTTAGTGTGTGTTGTGCTGGTATGAGTGGATCAGACACAGCAGCGCTGCTGGAGTATTTAAATACTGTGTCCACTCGCTGTCTACTCTGTTAGACACTCCTACCTAGTTAGTCCGCCTTGTAGATGTAAAGTGAGAGACGATCGCTGTTTGAGATATCTTCTAGATATACTTATGTACAGTTTGCTTGTTTGGAAGCTGGGGTAAGAGTGCAGGAGCAGACATGGCAGAGTGAAGTAGATCTTTCAATTGATAGCTAAAGCTCTACCCACTAGGCTACCACTAAGCTACCTTAGTTTGAACATAATTGCCCCAAGATGTAAAAATGTTTGTTGCCCTAAAATCAACTGGTGCCCAGTCCATGGTGTTTTTCCATCTTGCAGCACAATTACTAGTACAAACCAGTAGTAGAGTTTCCAGTATAGGTTTTAAAATGGGGTTACCTACTGGTAGCTTCACACAAGACAAGGTGTGTTGGTCTGCGACTCCCTTCTCCGAAACTGGATGAGAGAAAGCGGGACATGCAAATAAAACCTTTTAATATATTGTTTATTATTTTTTAAACCATGCTAGAAATTCTTTGTAATCATGTCTAATGTCTCTAAAATAAGTAAAAATAAATAAATAAATAAATAAATGAATAGAAATAACTAATTAATAATAATAATAATGAGAATAATTAATAATAATAATAATAATGAGAATAATAATAATAATAATAATGAGAATAATAATAATAATAATAATAATAATTATTATTATTATTATTATTATTATAATTATTATTATCAGCATAATTTCTGGGAATTAAAACACCAAGGCTAGTTATCAAAGTGAGCAGACCAGTTCAGGAGAGTAGCCATACTACTTTTGGACCTACTGGGACCCTGATAAGGATCAGTTACTAAAGACAAATAAATGAGTTAATTCATTCATCTCTTCATTGTCTGTTTACCACCACTTTACCCTATTCAGTGTGGCAGTGTGTAACATTCAGTCTATTGACGTGAACCACCAGGTCACATTATGCTATTTAGAAGCTCATCGGGCATTTATATGTTATCAGAGTAACCGCTATGATCTGAAAAACAGTAATGATGAGTCAGTTCTGTTATAGTATAGGCCTGGACGTTTTTAAACACTGGTGGGAAAAGGCCTACAGTTAAAAGCCTTTTCTTTGCTCTGTTTCAGAATATTAATATTTTAGTGTACCACCTTACCTGACATAAATACTGGATGCTGCTTTAATAGCTGCCTCCTAGTCGACTGTTTGGAAGTTTATCATGGTGAAAGCTTGCCTGAATGATTTTGGAAAGGTAAGGTAAATGGGATTAAGGAGAGGTTAAAATCATCTACCGAGGCTGTTGGAGGGGGATATTATATATTGATTTATCCTAGTGTAATGACCGAGCCACAGAGTGGGGCTAAGTGCTGCTTACGGATGGATCAATTCATCTTTTAATACAAAGTGTGTCCGAGGACCACAATGCGGTGGTCTCTGCCTCTATGTCAGTCTTCTGTCCTCTATACTGTTCCTGTCTCAGCTCTTACAGGACCTTGATCGTTTTTATGCTTCACCATTTGTCTTTTTCAGTGTCTCCTTTTAAATTGGAAGAATCTCTGCCTTTATAGCTCCTGTCCTCTAGGTACTCATGTAAAATATTAATGCTTTAGTCAAGTACTATATGTATACCCCCTTGTTTTAGAAGAAAAAACTAAGCTTTTATAAACCCGTGCACAATTTAAAGTTTCTTTAAATATTTAATACCGTCCGTTATTGTCTGTTAAGGCCAGTTTTGTTATTCTATTATTTATCCCTGTTTCTGGTGCTTTTACCCAAGTCGAGATAAAAAAACCCATTCAGTTCAGTATTAGAACATGTCCAAATGTGACCTTAGATGGCTTGTAATTTCCCATTTCAGTTCACAAGTTCACGTTTCTTATCACTCCGAACTTTCTAGCCATTGATATTCCCATTGCTGATGAACCAGTATCTGACAACCTTCGCAGTTCAAGGTGGCAGATGCTGAGAAACTAAAATACATTCTTCTGCTGACTCTTTCCAAACTGTAATCAGAAAGGTGAAAGGCCAGTGTATTAACCTATTGAGTGCCTGCTGCTTCCACCACTTCCTCTCTCTGCATTATTGATGAGCAGAGCAGGGAGTCTGGAACAGTTAAAATGGAGATTTTCCTACCCTCATTGAAATCACCTCTAGCTACCTTTCAGATGCAGAAACCAACGTTCGCTGCATTTTCCTCTGTGCGCATTGGTGTCCTATTTAGTCTGACCCTTACAAAGACCAGAAGTGTAATTTTGTCTGCTGGAACTAATTTTCTGCTCCTTTTTTGCTGTTGAGTTTCTAAATTGCTAGTCGAGGCTTTTTGCTGCATAAGTGAGTCACGCCATACAAGGGTTTGGCCATCCGACATTTCCAAATTTTGATTATATTCAGCCCTAAGTCAGTGTCCTTTGCCAGCAAGTGCCTTCTTTGAATATTGTTAGTGCCCAACTCTAGTCTTGAAACGGATAAAGTCTGACCAGATGGTCAGAGACACCAGATTTAACCAGTTATTTACCATGGTAGGTAGATTTTTGGAGGTTTATTAAACTATTAAACTGTGCTGATATTGAAGACTGGCTTTGGAAACCCTTGCTTTAGACCAAATGTGAAGGTGCACGGTCCAGGCTAGAATCTTAGGATCTTAACTAACTGTTCTTAAAACAGTGGCACAGAGCTACAGTATGTGACACTACAGACAGACAAATCCTGGGTTGCAACCAATCCAACAACCAAATGAGCCCCTGTGCAGGGGCAGGTGTACTGGGGCCCATGGCGGGGTGGGGGTTTGCCTCCATGACATGAACTCAACCTTCCACCGCACTGCCCCCCATTGGCTGCACTCACCAGATTGTTATTATTATATTACAATATTATAGCGGTGATATGTAAGTGACATTCAACTCAGCCAATCAGAATGCAGCACCAGGTTTATACATGTGCATTCGGACATTCTGCAGGTAATTCGTTTTGTATATGAGACTCGCCGTATGGCCCCAGCATTAAACCCAGTGAGTAGTTCGGGTGCTAGAGCTAGGCAGTCTAAAGTGTTGTAAATGTCAAATGACTCTTGACTCTGCTTACAGTGCAGAGACTATGACAGAGCATACAGGCCTCATAGCCCAATTCGACCAAAATAACTGGTTCTTCAACTGGTTCTGTTCAGGCTTCTGAACCTTGGTGCTCCTATGTCCACTAATAAACCCTTGCAACTCTGGTTTTTAACCAACCCTATCACTGTCACATCACCCCACTGCTGTGTTCTTCTCACTAGCTTCCTGTAGCTGCACACATTCAGTTTAAAACACTGATGCTCGTCTACAAAAGCAAAAATTAATCAGCCCCAAGTTACCTTCAAAGTCTAAGCTACCCACCCGTTATGTACCAAGCAACCTCCAAACCACTAGTCTTGCTTGACTTGATCCTCCACCCATAACTCAAGGAAGACAAGCATCAAGGCTCTTGTACTAGCACCCAAGTGGTGGAACGAACTTCCATTGTTAGCACAATGCCTGACACTTACTAATGCTCATCGAACTTTGGTTCTAACAGGGTTTGAGCAGATTTGTATTCTTTAACTGTTGTCTACTTAAACTAGAATTAGGTAATGTTTACTATGGAAGTGTTCTGGATAAGAGCATCTGCTAAATGCTGAGAATGTAAATGTAATGGTGCTTTTTAAAGAACCAGCTTGCATTTCCACCAGTTTTTGAAAGCCAAGGATGTGTCATTGACTGCATTGTTTCACGAACTGGAATGGAACCTGTTCAACGTCGGTCGAAAAGGGCCATCAGTGATCATTCATGTACCTCATAATAGTTGCAAAAGGCCGCTTGTCTCCTTGTTCATACAGACTGGATTGTCTTATGGGGTTGTTTCACAAGTGTAAGCAGATTCTTAAAAAGAAAGTAAGGTCCTTTTTAACAGATCCATGATGACTCATTGAACAGGTCATGGTCATTTAGCATGGAATCAAAACCCAGAGCTTGGAAACATCAAGATAGCCATGAATCAAACAGATAATTTCCTCATAGACGTTGAAAGGTCTCATGTTTTAGGTTTTTCTTTGCTGATGAAGACGGCAAACTGTCAGGCTGATGCGCAATTATGGTATCATTGGCAAGGGAATCTGCTGCTCATGTTGGCATCATGCTATGACTGGGGTTTTCTCTCTTGCTACCTGATTAGAGTGGGAAGCAACTCTTCTCTTTTGAATCCCTGGCTCGCAAAGGGAGGAACCTAAGGCTGAAGAAGCGCAGCTCTAGAACTTAAGTGCCTTTATTTTCTTGGAAAAAGGCCCATAGACCGCATGAAAGAGACTAGAAGCTTTACCACACAAGCACATGTGCTTAAGGGTAGATGAAATGAGAGTGACTACTGCAAAGCTGCACGGTTATAAATAACATTGTGATTGGTTACAAGGGATGAGAAACAGATGAGAGGAAAAGGGATGGCGAGACTAGGCTGCGTTGCTACAGCAAACCGAACAGGACCACCACACGCCTTCAGAAAGGCTGAAATCAGGCTGAAATCAGCCTTGCTGCGTGTGTTCTCGCTACGGTGCTTTACCCCGGGCCCTTATAAAGCTGTCCATTATCCACCACGCTGCTTGTGAAGCTTTCAAGCAGTGGTAGAAGTAATAATACTGCATTCTTCGCTTTCAGCACCAAGGCAGGGACATGACATGAATAGATATGCACCCTGCTATTACGCCTTTTAATACTATTTGTCATGATCTTCACACACCTCGCCTATAATAAAAGCAAATTATTAATTTTGTTTCTTCGCATCTGTCAAGGTCACTCGCCAAAACCCGGAGTAGATTTAAAGGCCAGAGAAAACAGCAGTCCGTATTTTCTTTTTTTTTTCTCTCTGTCCTTTTAAGACACGGATGTGGACGTCCAGGGTGACCCTAAACGAGGCCCGAAATCGGTTAACATTATCTCGAGCTTGTACGGGCTCGGATGGAGAAAAGCCAAGGCCGTACGTCCCGAGCCAGGCCTATTTATACTGGAAAGCACATCACATTTATAAGTCGAGGCTAGCCACCAGCACAAGACAACTCCTCCGGCACATGTTCTGTGGCCGGGCTGATTAAAGCTCTAGCTTTACAGTGATGACACAGTGCCTCTGGCCTCTTTCCAGACGTTCAGAAGATCCAGCTGCCTGTTATTTCACCACCAGCGTTTTATTGTCAAAAAACAAAATGAGTTCGGGAGGTGGAGCGGAGGAGATTATTGTGGGTGTCTTTCTTCCACTTGTTTCCACTTCAGTCCTGGAGTACGTAGCTTTAATTTTAGATGCGGAGTGGAAGAGCCGCAAGCCGAACGCATTCGAGGGGAAAACGCCAGCCTTGCGCCAGAAAGGTCGCGGTTAAGAAGGGAGGGGCGCTAAGCGTACCACAACGTCTTTCTTTCTTGCGCTTTTCTTTTCTTTTTCTGTTTCAAATGAGGTGGAGTTCCAGTCTGGTGTAATGCACATTACATTATAAATATCCTTTATGGTTACACAGAACAGAGTTGCACTGCCACTGGCTGGCCGGACATCATCCCATGATACTGCTCATCCTTTATTGCTCTTGTGTGGCGGAGTGATCAGTAAAAATTTAATGACACCATAAAATAATAAAAATGCCATTAATTTATCACGCCGCTTGATGCAACCGGTTGTAAAGTCAAGATAGTTTGGGAGTTTTTTTCTTTAAACAAAAAGCTGACTGTTGTATGAATAAATTACCTCTGTGGTTTTACTCTACGACTAATGCTCGGACATAAATTACACCACATATTACCAATAAGTACTGTATATAAAACCAAGTGTGTAAAATTTAATGGAAATGCAGTGATGCACATTTAGTCACATGAATGTTCTAAAACAACCAAACCTATGCCTTACTGCACTATCATTTAAACAAGGACCTTTCTCTTGGTGTATGACCACCTTTCTAGTATTGTGTTGGCCCCCCTTTTGCTGCCAAAACAGCTCTGACCCGTCGAGGCATGGACTCCACTAGACGTCTGAAGGTGTGCTGTGGTCTCTGGCACCAAGATGTTAGCAGCAGATCCTTTAACTCGTATAAGTTGTGAGGTGGGGCCTCCATGGATCGGACTTGTTTGTCCAGCACATCCCACAGATGCACAACTGGATTGAGATCTGTGGAATCTGGAGGCACCTCAAACTCGTTGTTGTGCTCCTCAAACCATTCCTGAAGCGTTGTTGCTTTGTGGCAGGTCCTTGGTCACAGAAGCTTTCTTCTCTGGTTAATTGGGGTTAAAATACTGAGGTGTGGAAATAAAGACAGAATCCCTCTCATGCACAATTTCTCCCTGTTGACTTATTCTTTAATTAAGTCTCAGAAGCTATGCAACGAGGAAACTTCCAAGCCCCGGCAGTTATTAATGAAACTCCGTGATGGATGGCTCTTTTTCTTTTTTCCATCTCAGGTCCTACAAGATGCTTAATGATCATGAGTTTATAAAAGGCCCTGATTGATCAGAGAGGGCAACTGAGCACGAGTAAAGGAAGAAGCGGCTAATTTATTACGCGCACCCCCTCCGACACGCGCGTGCACAAACACTCCCGCCGTCGACGAACCCCTTCCCGCGGCGGAACGTCCGCAGTGCATCACCCGTTCCTCGTCCGACTAATCGCACATCCGTCAATTTGTCATCGGGGGCCGTGTGCTCTTTTCATTAAGCGCAATAATGTGGCCCGGTGATGAATACGGTGGCGTAGGAGGCTTCACACTGAGCGAGGCTGCTATATCTTATGTTCACAAAGCGGCCCCGGTCCCAGCAGGAAGCGTCTGCATACATCATAATTAGAAAACACTTAAAGTAAGCAAAGCACAGTCAAGACAGGCAGTTGTTAATGACAGCTCATGAGCAGGTAGTGGTTAATTGTACATCCGAATCACTCAGATGGCCATAAATAATGATTGTTCCTTCAAGCGTGATGGAAAATTGCTATAGTCTGTCACTGATTCACACTTTCTTTTTGAGTAATGTTTTTGGATTAAATTAAGGGAAAAAAGGCTCAGAGAAGCAGGATTGCACTGATGGCTGAAGAGTTTAATTGAAGTAGCAGGCCATCTATTGCAAGCACATATATCTGTCTAACACACCTTCCAAAATCAGTCTTCAAGTAGGTTGATATCTTGTTTGGCATATTTATGATGACATTTCCATACTTTGTATCATTCTCATACTCATCAAACAATTCAGGACCACTCAACATTGGGGGGACGACCCAAACCATGCTGGCAAAATTCTCCTGAGCAACCAAACCTGTCTGTCTGTCTGTCTGTCTGTCTGTCTGTCTGTCTGTCTGTCTGTCTGTCTGTCTGTCTATCTATCTATCTATCTATCTATCTATCTATCTATCTATCTATCTATCTATCTATCTATCTATCTATCTATCTATCTATCTATATACATACAAACACACATACATACATACATACATACATACACACACACACACACACCTATCTGTCTGTCTGTCTGTCTGTCTGTCTGTCTATCTATCACTCTATCTATCTACATACAAACACACACATACATACAGTGTATCACAAAAGTGAGTACACCCCTCACATTTCTGCAAATATTTCATTATATCTTTTCATGCGACAACACTATAGACATGAAACTTGGATATAACTTAGAGTAGTCAGTGTACAGCTTGTATAGCAGTGTAGATTTACTGTCTTCTCAAAATAACTCAACACACAGCCATTAATGTCTAAATAGCTGGCAACATAAGTGAGTACACCCCACAGTGTACATGTCCAAATTGTGCCCAAATGTGTCGTTGTCCCTCCCTGGTGTCATGTGTCAAGGTCCCAGGTGTGAATGGGGAGCAGGGCTGTTAAATTTGGTGTTTTGGGTACAATTCTCTCATACTGGCCACTGGATATTCAACATGGCACCTCATGGCAAAGAACTCTCTGAGTATGTGAGAAATAGAATTGTTGCTCTCCACAAAGATGGCCTGGGCTATAAGAAGATTGCTAACACCCTGAAACTGAGCTACAGCATGGTGGCCAAGGTCATACAGCGGTTTTCCAGGACAGGTTCCACTCGGAACAGGCTTTGCCAGGGTCGACCAAAGAAGTTGAGTCCACGTGTTCGGCGTCATATCCAGAGGTTGGCTTTAAAAAATAGACACATGAGTGCTGCCAGCATTGCTGCAGAGGTTGAAGACGTGGGAGGTCAGCCTGTCAGTGCTCAGACCATACGCTGCACACTGCATCAACTCGGTCTGCATGGTCGTCATCCCAGAAGGAAGCTGACGCAAAAGAAGGCCCGCAAACAGTTTGCCGAAGACAAGCAGTCCAAGAACATGGATTACTGGAATGCCCTGTGGTCTGACGAGACCAAGATAAACTTGTTTGGCTCAGATGGTGTCCAGCATGTGTGGCGGCGCCCTGGTGAGAAGTACCAAGACAACTGTATCTTGCCTACAGTCAAGCATGGTGGTGGTAGCATCATGGCCTTGGGCTGCATGAGTGTTGCTGGCACTGGGGAGCTGCAGTTCATTGAGGGAAACATGAATTCCAACATGTACTGTGACATTCTGAAACAGAGCATGATCCCCTCCCTTCGAAAACTCATGGCAGTTTTCCAACAGGATAACGACCCCAAACACAACCTCCAAGATGACAACTGCCTTGCTGAGGAAGCTGAAGGTAAAGGTGATGGACTAAACCCAATTGAGCACCTGTGGCGCATCCTCAAGTGGAAGGTGGAGGAGTTCAAGGTGTCTAACATCCACCAGCTCCGTGATGTCATCATGGAGGAGTGGAAGAGGATTCCAGTAGCAACCTGTGCAGCTCTGGTGAATTCCATGCCCAGGAGGGTTAAGGCAGTGCTGGATAATAATGGTGGTCACACAAAATATTGACACTTTGGGCACAATTTGGACATGTTCACTGTGGGGTGTACTCACTTATGTTGCCAGCTATTTAGACATTAATGGCTGTGTGTTGAGTTATTTTCAGAAGACAGTAAATCTACACTGCTATACAAGTTGTACACTGACTACTCTAAGTTATATCCAAGTTTTATTTCTATAGTGTTGTCCCATGAAAAGATATAATAAAATATTTGCAGAAATGTAAGGGGTGTACTCACTTTTGTGATACACTGTACATACACACACCTGTCGGTCTGTTTATCTATCTATCTATCTATCTATCTATCTATCTATCTATCTATCTATCTATCTATCTATCTATCTATCTATCTATCTATCTATCTATCTATCTATCTATCTGTATACATACAAAAACACATACATACACACACCTGTCTGTCTGTCTGTCTATATATCTTTCTATCTATATACATACACACATACATACATACATACATACATACACACACCTATCTGTCTGTTTGTATGTCTATCTATCTTGTCTGTCTATCTATCTATCTGTTTGTCTGTCTGTCTTTCTACATATGTACATATACACAGACCTATCTGTCTGCCTATCTATCTACCTATCTATATACAAACATACATACATACACACACATCTAACAGTCAATCTAGTTATCTGTCTGTCTATCTACCTATCTACAGTGGTGTTCAAAAAAATAGCAGACCAACACCATTAACTTGATAAATCAAAGTTTTTAGTAGAAATGCTATTTCTACATAGCAAAACATTTACTTGAAAGTGTAGTAGAGTATTGAAAACAAAACAAACCCAACAATTAGGACATGCATGCCGTTCATTCTGAGTAATTGAAGCATTGATTGAAAGGGGGTTGTTCAAAATAATAGCAGTGAGGAGTTCAATTGGTGAAGTCATTCATTCTGCAGAAGAACGGGTGTCAATTTTGGCACTTATTTAAGGTAGGAGGGTGGCAAATGTTGCACAGGTTGGTCATAGCGCATTTCCTTCTGAAATACTGGGTAAAATGGGTTGTTCCAGACATTGTTCTGATGAACAGCGTACTTTGATTAAAAAGTTGATTTTAGAGGGAAAAAACATACAGAGAAGTGCAGCAAATTATAGGCTGCTCAGCTAAAATGATCTCAAATGCCTTGAAGTGACAACCAAAACCTGAAAGATGCAGAAGGAAGCGTGGAACTACTGTTCGAATGGATCGAAGAATAGCCAGAATGGCAAAGGTTCAGCCAGTGATCACCTCCAGAAAGATCAAGGAACATCTGAAGTTCCCAGTGAGTACAGAAGATGATTAAGTGAAGCCAATTTACCAGCAAGAACTCCTTGCAAAGTCCCGTTGTTAAGAAAAAGACATGTCCTGAATGGGTTCAAATTTCCCAAAGAACACATTGACTGGTCCAAAGAGAAATGGCTCAACATTTTGTGTACTGGTGAAAGCAAAATTTTTCTTTTTGGGTCAAGTGGCCATAGACAGTATGTCAGACGACCCCCGAGCACTGAATTCAAGCCAAAGTTCACTGTGAAGACAGTAAAGCATGGTGGTACAAAATGATGATATGAGGATGTTTTTCATACCATGGTGTTACGTCTATTTATCACATACGAGGGATCATGGATCAGTTTAAATATATCAGAATACTTGAGGAGATCATGTTGCCCTATGTCGAAGAAGAAATGCCCTTAAAATGGGTGTTTCAACATGACAATGACCCAAAACATCTTGGTTACAGACAAACAAGATTGAGGTAATAGAGTGGCCAGCCCAATCCCCTGACTTCAATCCCATAGAGAACTTGTGGGCTGATATCTGAAACGCGTTTTTTTGAGGCAAAACCCAAAATTGCAGAAGAACTGTGGAATGTAATCTAATCATCCTGGACTGGAATACCTGTTCAGAGGTGCCAGAAGTTGGTGGACTCCATGCAACACAGATCTTGGAAACAATTGTTATGCCACTAAATATTAGTTCAGTAATTTAAAGTTCAGTAACCTCAAACATTTTCAGTTTATAGATACATTTTTTTAATTTTTAAAGAAAAATGCTGGCACTGCTATTTTTTTGAACAGCCTAATATTCATTTTTCTTAACTTTCTGTAAAGGATTAACACAAACTGGCTAAATGTTGATAATGTTCTGATTGATAATTAAAAGTGTAGTATTTTCAGTGCATTTGCATTTATGGAAATAAAAGTTATTATAATGATTTTGTGCTTTATTCACTTTTTTAAAATCACTGCTATTTTTTTGAACACTACTGTATGTACATACAAACATACATACATACTCACACACCCATATCTGTCTCTCTGTCTGTCTATCTACCTATCTATATACATACAAACATACATACATACACACACCTATATATCTGTCTGTATGTGTGTCTATCTATCTATAAACATACAAACATACATACATACACACACCTACCTGTCTGTCTATCTATCTATATACACACAAACTAACATACATACACACATCTATCAATCTATCTGTCTAGCTGTCTGTCTGTCTGTCTATCTATGTATATACATACAAACTAACATACATACACACATCTATCTGTCTCTCTGTCTGTCTGTCTGTCTGTCTGTCTGTCTGTCTGTCTGTCTATCTATCTATACATACATACATACATAGTATATAATAATGAGTAATTTTCACATTATTCATTATTGATGTTCACGTTAATATTCCTGTGTCTGCAAGGTCCATTATTCATTAATATATATTTTTTTTATTTTGTCACCTATCTGTATAATCTGAGGCACAAAATAAAGCAAATACAGACAGGATCAGATAATAAAGCTCAGTTGTATTTCTTTTCAAAACAGCTCACCGCTCCATTACAATCACAAGTGTGTTTGAAATAGTAGCTGATGTAACGTTTATCCTATTTACCCACAACTGCAAATGTTGACATTTCAAGCTGAGTTAATAATCTTCTGTTGTGTAAAGAACAATCCCGCTACATCTGTTCCCCGCTGGGTAGGTGTAAACATAAAAATGAACAATGCAGTCGAATCGTGCCAACTGAAAGATTAATGCGAGCATCAGTGTCTGTTTCTTGCCGTGCGACCGGGGAGCTGTTAGCGTCGTGTCACCTGCGTCTGTTCGAACCATGTGTGCCAGGTGTTCTCAGGAGAGAGGAAGTCAGCCAGGGTGAGAAAATAAATAAATAAATGAATAAAAACACAGAAAGGCACCTTTTGATTGCCGAGTGATTACCTTTCACTGGGAGTAAAACAAAAGCACAGAGTCTGAATCATTACGTTTACTATCAGCGCTATCGGAGAGGGAGAAATTATTTGTATCATGCAGAGTCAAAGTGTCTATCTAGTCTTCAGGTTTAAAAGAAAAGCAAAGCGAAGGCTCTCTTAATGTCCCGGCAGCACTCACAGGCAGAAGTAGGTCATTTCACAATGGGCCCGAACAGCGGTCGGCCCTCTTCCATTGCATAATACATTAAGCGTAATGTGCGGCTACTATTCAGCCGGGGCCCCTGTAAAACAGTTATTTTATTCTCTCAGCGTGCGCGGACATGACATTTAATATTGTCTCCGAGCGTGTGAATGACAGGGTTTTATTGTGTGTTGAGTATGACATGATGCCAAGTTTAATCAGAGCAGAAAGTGACACGACAAAAGGGAAAACACGGTACATTCTTTAATGCATGCGCTCTGAATAAATGATAGGCAGGGAGCTCAGGATTCCGGAGACAGGCTGCGAAGATTACAGAGGAAAAAAAGAGAGAGAACTGCTTTGCTGGCGGACCCAAGTCCCATTGTGTGCGCAAGATCCTTTGCCGTGTTGCTTTCCAATGAGAGCTTTTAGTGATTCTGACTCTTAGCTGCTGCACATAAAGGAAGTAAATGAATACGTACATAAAGATGTCACACCAGCGTGGCAACACCTACGAAATAATTGTAGGTCTTTCAGCTGACTAAAACTGACATTTGACGATTATACACTGATTAGCTCCACTTACCATATAGAAGCACTTTGTAGTTCTACAATTACTGACTGTAGTCCATCTGTTTCCCTACATACTTTTTAAACCTGATTTCACCCTGTTCTTCAATGGTCAGGACCCACACAGGACTATGTGTGGTATGAGTGGATAAGACACATACTGTGTCCACTCACTGTCCACTCTATTAGACACTCCTATCTAGCTGGTTCACCTTGTAGATGTAAAGTCAGAGACGATCGCTCATCTATTGCTGCTGTTTGAGTTGGTCATCTTCTAGACCTTTATCAGTACTCACAGGATGCTGCCAATGGGGCGCTGTTGGCTGGATATTTTTGGTTGGTGGACTATTCTTAGTCCATCAGTGACAGTGAGGTGTTTAAAAACTCCAGCAGTGCTGCTGTGTCTTATCCACTCATACCAGCACAACACACACTAACACACCACCACCATGTCAGTGTCACTGCAGTGCTGAGAATGATCCACCACCTAAATAATACCTACTCTATGGTGGTCCTGGGAGAGTCCTGACCTCTGAAGAACAGCATGAAAGGGGGCTAACAAAGCATTCAGAGAAACAGATGGACTACAGTCAGTAATTGTAGAACTACGAAGTGCTGGTAAGTGGAGCTGATAAAATGGACAAGGTGTGTAGAAACAAGGAGGTGGTTTTAATGTTATGGCTGATATTTGTCATATCTGTCTCACTCATTGTCCCAAAATCTTCAGTCTTCAGTTGGATTGATATCTGGCTTGGCATATTTATAATCACATTTTAAAGAAATAAAACACTTTTTTTTTATCTTTGTTTGCAGGAGAGAAGCCATTTCGAAAGTCTGGGGCATCATCTGGGCAAGTTGGGTGAAGATGGCAAAAGAGTGATTGACCTGACCAGGCCAGAGGATCTCGACGGTAAGCTTTGTCCTGATCTTTAAAATAGCTCCCAGTAGCTGTTGTATGTCACATAATAATTGTCACTGCTAAATACATTATTGGTACAAACAGGCTTTAATCCCTGTTGACAATTTTCACTCATATTTCACCCACATATACTAAATATATTTGGGGGAAAAAGGTGAAATTCCTCTTTAGGAATTCAGCTATATGTGTTTGTGTGTATCTGAGTCCGGCAGTATGTGGTGAAGGTGTTCACAGCTAGGTGTGTAGAGGACAGGCTGGAGAACAAAGCTGACCTTTTTCTGTTTGAGGTGCAGGGCGAGAGGTGTAACTGTTTATTGCGCTTGCTTAACATTCTTTGTAGCCCTGATTCATCAGTCACGATTCAGTGTTTGTGCCGTGTAAATATTTTTAACAGTTTCCATGGAGAACTGTTAGAACCGCAACTAGAAATAGGATCTATCGAGGGTATCTTAATAAATAAGTAAAACAAAAAATATACATATAAATATTACTTGATATGAGTGAATTTACCCCAACTTCAGTACCTTTAGTAAAATTTATTAGTCTTATATCTCAGACAGTTTGACTTTTTTTATTGTTGCTTGCTTGTTTGCAAACATGACTGTTGGTTATCGACTTTAACAGTATAATTTATGCTCTACTAACAAGACACAATTGCTAAAATAATTTATTATTTTAATGTGAGCTGGGCAGATGTTAGCTAAGAACCTATAAGATTTTAAAATATTTTTTAAAATAAATAAATAAAAATAAATTAATAAAAAAAATAATTAATAAATAAATAAATCAAACTCAATAAAAAATAATAAAATAAATAAATAATACTAAAATAAAACAATAATAATAATAATAATAATAAATTTAAAATAAAATAAAAACAGCAATAATAATAGTAATTAATAATAATAATAAATTAAAAAGAAAATAAAACAGAGTAATATTAATAAAAATAACAATAATATTAATAATAATAATATTAATAATAAATTAAAAAGAAAATAAAACAGAGTAATATTAATAATAATAACAATAATATTATTATTATTATTAATAATAATAATAATATTAATAATAATAATAATAATAATAATAATAATAATAAATTAAAAAGAAAATTAAAACAGAGAGAGATAGAAGGACTATATTTAATGGATTAATTCATGTTAAAATAATTGTTTAATAAACACCATGTGATTTTTATTCCCGTTCTTTTTCATTGTTTTGACTGGAAAATCTTTCCCTAAATCAGGTCCTGCTGGGGAATTGCTGCGAATAGGTGCATGTTTCTCAATTACTCCCTGAACTGCTTCTATCACTCCAAGGATAAATTGAAGTTGATAGTAACTAAAAATCACATGGTGTTTATTATGCTTAAAAATAAACAATAATAATAATAATAATAAATTAAAAAGACAATAAAAACATAATAATAATAATAAAACAAAAATAAATAATAATAAAAATAATAATAATAAATTAAAAAGAAAATAAAAACATAATAATAATAATAATAATAAATAAAAACATAATAATAATAATAACAATAACAATAATAATAATAATAATAATAGATAAAGGGATCATATTTAATGGAATCATTCATGTTAAAATAATT
Source organism: Trichomycterus rosablanca (assembly GCF_030014385.1). Classification (NCBI taxonomy): domain Eukaryota; kingdom Metazoa; phylum Chordata; class Actinopteri; order Siluriformes; family Trichomycteridae; genus Trichomycterus; species Trichomycterus rosablanca. Next base: position 19,188,789 of record NC_086004.1, read on the forward strand.
GTTTAATAAACACCATGGGATTTTTAGTTCCCAACTTAAATTTATCCTTGGCTTTTATACATTTGCACAGGGAGTGATAGAAGCAGTTCAGGGAGTGATTGAAGAGAAATATGTGCCTATTCGCAGCAATTCCCCAGCAGGACCTGATTTAGGGAAAGACAGAGGACGTAGAGTTTCCAGTCAAAACAATGAAAAAGAACGGGAATAAAAATTTTTGCTGATTAATTCAGAATTAAAAAGTCCTCATGACCTAAATGCAGGGAAACAGTTCATTTTTTGTGCTGTTTAAGTGTTCAAAACCTTTCCAATCAACCAAGATAAACACGTTTCTTTATTAAAAAAATGAAAAGAATGGAAGCATTGTTCTGTACTTACTCAAAGACCAAGTAAAAACCAAGTATGATTGTTACAGTCAGTTCATTAATTTTGGTTTTAAGTGACTCAGAATTCAGCTTTGATTTATTATTGTGGAAACCGTGTTATCGTTGGAGAATAATATTATGTTAAAGGCCACTTCATGGTAATAGAACATGGTTAGCACTAAAGGAAAATTACTGAGTGAATGGCTATACAGACGTAACAGCAGAGCGTTTCACTGGGCCTACACCGGCCATGAAAAAAAGAAGTGTACCATTCAAGAAGGGCCTGAGGCGTAAACCAGCTCACTGTTGTTGCCGTAATGTGCAGAAAGCTTTAGGTTACTTACACTAATATTTGTGTAGCATGCAGGCGACCAAATTAACAAGCCAGCAAAAGTTGGGGGGGATGGAAAATAGTGGCCGGGATCTGGAAATAGACGAACACTTCCTTCATTACACACACACACACACAAAGCCCGGAGCCACATGCATCAGCTCACCACAGAGTCATTAGGTCTTTTTAAACTCAGATGAAAAACATTAACAAATACCACAATGGGTTTAAGCACAGGCCTCTTGTTCATTCACATATGGGAGCATATAATTCATGTCGTGTCGCAGTTGTTCTTATTGTATAGTCTAGGCTGAACAAAAGGGCCATTGAGGGACTCCGTACAGCAGGAAAGTTGGTAATCTAAGCTCTCTTAGTAACAGCCAAAAAAAATGACAGATAAGTGAGGGTAGTTATGTAGGAATAGGCAGCTAATTTAAGGCAAAGTTAGAATTTGGCTAGATAGCATTGCTTTATATATAGACGGCTTTGTGTTAATCATTTGCACATTTCTGCGGCTGGTTTACAGTGATTGTAATGACAGTCTACTGACTACCGTAAAAAGAAAAATAATTTCCATTCAAATGTGCCTAGAATAATTCAATGCACTTAATTTTATCACTATAGTAATAGCAACCAGTTAACATGATATAACACAATAGTGTCACTGAAGCAGTAGCACATGGGGTCAGAGTTTTCCACTAGACTAATGCATTTCAGTCAGCCTAGACATGCTTGTTCTTTTAATTTTATACTAGAGCTACAATGATAATGAGTAATAGTATATTATTAATTGTACCTCAACTTAAATCGTTTTCCATTAATAAATGACGACATTTTAATATAGTGTGTTCAGATAATAATAAGCCATGTAGTATTTTGTTACTGGTTTTAAATAATGTACTGTGTAATAAGGATTGATTTGATTCTTTTCTCGGCTTTAACTGTATAATCCACCTCCTTGTTTCTACACTCACTGTCCATTTTATCAGCTCTACTTACCATATGGGAGCACTTTGTAGTTTTACAATTACTGACTGTAGTCCATCTGTTTCTCTACATGCTTTGTTAGCCCTCTTTCATGCTGTTCTTCAATGGTCAGGACCCCACAGGAGCTGGTATATTAGTGTCTGTTGTGCTGGTATGAGTGGATAAGACACAGCAGCGCTGCTGGAGTTTTTAAATATCGTGTTCACTCACTGCCCACTCTATTACACACTCCTACCTAGTTGGTCCACCTTGTAGATGTAAAGTCAGAGACGATCGCTCATCTATTGCTGCTGTTTGAGTTGGTCATCTTTTAGACCTTCATCAGTGGTCAAAGGACGCTGCCCACGGGGCGCTGTTGGCTGGATATTTTTGGTTGGTGGACTATTCTCAGTCCAGCAGTGACAGTGGTTTAAAAACTAAATCATCATTCCAGCACAACACACACCAACAGGCCACCACCATGTCATTGTCACTGCAGTGCTGACAATGATCCACCACTTAAATAATACCTGCTCTTTGGGGGTCCTGACCATTAAAGAACAGGGTGAAAGCAGGCTAAAAAGTATGTAGAGAAACAGATGGACTACAGTCAGTAGTTGTAGAACTACAAAGCGCTTCTATATGGTAAGTGGAGCTGATAAAATGGACAGTGAGTGTAGAAACAAGGAGCTGGTTTTAATAAATAGAAAATGAACCTGTATCATTAGCTGTTTTCTTAATAATATAAGTATAAAAAGCATTGAAAGGTATTAATTTTTAAATATTACAGAAAGAAGAATACATGACCCAGTAGACGACCCACTGGTTGGAAACCTGCTCTAATAATCTTATCATGTGCCACTTTATAAAAACGGACAGTGCATATTTCTTTTGTGTGTGCGTTTATCCTTGGCATTTTTCCCTGTCGTATCCCTGATCTCTGGGTTTGTTTTTGCAACGTCAAGGCCGCGAGCCGTTAAAGCGCTTTTGTAAATTCTTCAGGGTCTTTTATGACTTTTTTTTTCTTTAGGGTGAGATGTACAAAGGAATTTAGCATCGCTCGCATTTCAAAACCGCTTTGACACCCAAGGTGAGATGTGAACGGCGGTAATAATAGCTGGCAGAAGCGAGTCCCAGCACTTGTCCCTGTGCGCTCGCTCTCACATGCGCGAGTGCAACAGAATTCCAGAAGCGAGGAACAGTTAGTGGCATGTCGAAGTCAGGATCTGAGATGATATGACATTCGGAATGGTTTAAGTGGCATATGAACATTGTATGGTTGCGTGTGTGTGTGTGTGTGTGTGTGTGGTAGGCCAGTTCTGACTCTCTATTGTGGTTGATTTTAATGGATAGAAGCTGCACAGGGGTCTGACAGGCATTGGCGTGATCGTTCCTCATTCAGTTCAGTAAAGCCTTCGAATATTTGACTGACAGAATGTGTTAGCGTGTACGTCGCGCGAACAAAAGCTCGTCCCTCAGCGCACAGCCCGAGCCTGTTGGCTGTCTCGCGGTGCTTCGAGTCCAAGCCTGCTGCAGACAGGTGTGCTGGGATGCTTTCTCTCTCTTCTATTTTCTCTCTCTCTTTCTCCAGTGCTATCTCTCTCTTGCATGCTTTCTCCTCATAGATGACAGTAAAACCTATTAGGCATCGCTCACACCCCAATCCCCTCCCCTGTGCACCCCAGGGGCTCTCCCCAGTTGGCATCCATAAACATCTATATTTATTTAAACAATTACAAGCCTAACCAGGTAATTTTTAAAAATGTCGCCTAGGAAGGGAAATCAATTAATGCTAATTTGCAGACGTCGGAGGTGCTCCGCTTCTCGTTTATTAAACGCCGCCGATGAGGAATAAAAGGCTGCGCGCTGCGTGTTTCGCGTGTTCGGGGGAAACACGATGCCAGCTCCTCGACTGCTGCTGATTAACCTGGCATATGATGTTGCATTAAGTACCTGGCAAAGCTTGTCTTTTGAATTGATTTTATAACAGTACTTTATGGCAGTTAATTTAAAACGATATATAATTCATCTCTATGGCATGGTGGCTAGCACTTTCACTTCACAGCAAGAAGGTCCTGGGTTCGAATGCCAAGTTTTCTGTGTGTGAGATTGCATGTTCTTCTTGTGTCTGTGTGGGTTTCCTCCATAGATGTGCAGTCAGGTATATTGGGGATACTAAATTGCACTAGGTGTGTGTGTGTACCACCTCCTTGTTTCTACACTCACTTTCCATTTTATCAGCTCCACTTACCATATAGAAGCACTTTGTAGTTCTACAATTACTGACTGTAGTCCGTCTATTTCTCTACATACCTTTCTAGCCTGCTTTCACCCTTTTCCTCAATGGTCAGGACCCCCACAGGACCACCACAGAGCAGGTATTATTTAGGTGGTGGATCATTCTCAGCACTGCAGTGACACTGACATGGTGGTGGTGTGTTAGTGTGTTAGTGTGTGTTGTGCTGGTATGAGTGGATCAGACACAGCAGTGCTGCTGGAGTTTTTAAATACCCTGTCCACTTCACTCTATTAAACACTCCTACCTAGTTGGTCCACCTTGTAGATGTAAAGTCAGAGACGATCGCTCATCTATTGCTGCTGTTTGAGTCGGTCATCTTCTAGACCTTCATCAGTGGTCACAGGGCGCTGCCCACGGTGCGCTGTTGGCTGGAAATTTTTGGTTGGTGGACTGCTTCTCAGTCCAGCAGTGACAGTGAGGTGTTTAAAAACTCCATCGCTCATAGCAGCTTAACACACACTAACACACCACCACCATGCCAGTGTCACTGCAGTGCTGAGAATAATAACCACCCAAATAATACCTACTCTGTAGTGGTCCTGTGGGGGTCCTGACCATTGAAGAACAGCATGAAAGAGGGCTAACAAAGCATGCAGAGAAACAGATGTACTACAGTCAGTAATTGTAGAACTACAAAGTGCTTCTGTATGGTACGTGGAGCTGATAAAATAGACAGTGAGTGTAGAAACAAGGAGGTGGTTTAAATTTTATGGCTAATTAGTGTATGTCTGTGTGCCTTGTGATGGACTAGTGACCTGCTCCGGGTGTTTCCTGCATTTCGACCAGTGAATCAGACCCACCGCAACCCAAAGTATTATTAATAAATTAATTTTGTTATGGTCATGATTTAAATTCTGACCTAAACTGGACTTGACATATTTTCCAACAGATCCAGTCAAACCGTTTTTACCCCATAATGCATCTGAAACCTGGTTCAACAGCAGCAGCAACACACGCTATCATGCTCCACCACTCGTAAGCCATTCACCTCTGCCCATACCGACATGCATGCCAGTATATAAATTGATGAATCAGTGTCAGTGCTAAAGTAATGGCATTGGCAGGGCGCGTCATAAATCAGAGCCGCACCCCTCCCCACCTCACTCTTACTAAGAGATCTTGAGCTGGCGGATAGAGAGAGCGTGTGAGAGGCACGCTGGCTTTCGCCGGGGTAATGAATGCCTTCATCCTGCCCCGGCAGTCAGCAGATTGCCCCGCGTTGATGGATCCTGTCAGCCCGCTGCGCTGTGCTACATTTCATTGCACAATAAACATGGCTGTCAAAACCAAACAAAATGAAATCAATTTATCCTGCGCTCCGAGTGCATGCTAAATGAAATTAATGTACTGTGGGGAAGCTAGTGTATTATCCCCCTGCGGTCGACGGGGATGCTGTGCCGGGCTCCGGTTGCCGCGTGTGTACCGCTACTGAGTAAGCATGTGTTGGTGTGATGTAGGTCTAGAAGGGACAGATGTAGGGCAGCGCTGATGCTGCTGGCCGTGACTAATGACACAGGTTCACGTGGAGAGAGAGGTCGCTGTGTGATTTATACAGAAGAGGATGGTGACTGGTGTTGCATCTCAGGTGCATGGTAGCTATCTGTGATATACGTCAGCTGATGATGTGTGAAACTGTTTAATCAATTGTTATTTATATAGCACATTTTTTAGCACAAAGTGCAAAATGCAAAAATGTTTCACATGTAAATATTAAACAACATATTCACAATTGTTAATGTAACAATATTAGTACAAATTATATTAATACGGTTTATTTTGCTTGACTGTCAGAAGGTTTCATCCGAACTTTGCATCTACAGTAAATACTGTACATCAAACAACTAAAATTAGTTTTATTACCCATAAAATATTTGGTGTTCCGGTATGTCAATCTATATAGGTTGTATATAAATTGTACATAAATTGTATGTAAATTATTCACTCATTCCTTTGTTGAATGCTTTACCTCCACTGTGGGTACAATTCACTGGGCGAATGGCAGGAAACACCCTGGACAGGTCGGTAGTACATCACAAAGCAAACACACACACATAGTGCAATTTAGTATCTCCAAAATACATGACCTATAGAAAATTTATAAGAAATAAATAATAAAATAAAATAAAATAAAATAAAAAAATAAAATAAAATAAAATAAAATAAAATAAAATAAAATAAAATAAAATAAAATAAAATAAAATAAATAAATAAATACATAAATACATAAATACATAAACACATAAACACATAAATAAATAAATAAATAAATAAATAAATAAATAAATAAATAAATAAAATAAAATAAAAAATCCTATCAGAATTTTTACCCCAATTATTTTAACACCATTTATTTTGGGCTATAATACGGTTGCTTAAATGTGAAATTATAATAATAAATATTTAAAAATGCTTTATAGATTGAGTTAGGCCTAATTCAGACTGTAAGCACTAAACAGTCAAATTTTTTATTCATGTTTTTTTTTTATTTTTTATTTCATTTTAATATCCTTGGCGGCACATAGTTTGCATGGTGTCCCCGTGTCTGTGTGGGCTTCCTCCCACAGTCCAAAAACATGCAGTCAGGTTAATTGGAGACACTGAATTGCCCTATAGGTGAATGGGTGTGTGAATGTGTGTGTGTCTGCCCTGCGATGGACTGGCGCCCTGTCCAGGGTGTTACTGTGTGCCTTGCGCCCATGGAAAAGCTGGGATAGGCTCCAACCCATCACAGCCCCCAACACCCCAGTGCGTGCGACTCCCCGCGCGACCCTAATTGGATAAGCAGTTAAGCAAGTGAGTGAGTGGGTGATTTTTATATCCTAGTCAGGGTTGTGGTGTGTCTAGCTTCCTTGAAACCATTGGGTGCTATGCAGTAACACATTATAGACAGGATGCCAATCCATTCTGGGGCCTCGTACAACCCACCTACCTCCAAGACATAGCCAGTCATGTCTATATGTAGTTGCCCAACCAACCGATAAGACCTCTGGAAATTCTGAAAACTCAAACCTTGGTTCCAAGAGGAGGTGGGTCTTCTCGATTTACCCCTGTGCCGCCTGAGCACTGCAGTGACACTGACATGGTGGTGTGTTAGTGTGTGTCGTGCTGGTATGAGTGGATCAGACACAGCAGCGCTGCTGGAGTTTTTAAACGCCTCACTGTCACTGCTGGACTGAGAATAATCCACCAACCAAAAATATTCAGCCAACAGCGCCCCGTGGGCAACGTCCTGTGACCGCTGATGAAGGTCTAGAAGATGACCAACTCAAACAGCAGCAATAGATGAGCGATCGTCTCAGATTTTACATCTCCAAGTAGGTAGGAGTGTCTAATAGAGTGGACAGTGAGTGGACACGGTATTTAAAAACTGATCCACTCATACCAGCACAACACAAACAAACACACCACCACCATGTCGGTGTCACTGCAGTGCTGAAAATGATCCACCACCTAAATAACACCTACTCTGTAGTGGTCCTGTGGGCGTCTTGTAAGTGGAGCTGATATTGTAGATGTACCCTCATAGATGACCTAGATTGGCTAATCTGTCTCAGATTATTAAGGGGTAAAGTGGTTGGATTGACATATCAAAGGGTTTGGGTTGGATTGACATATTTCCCACCTAGTAAGGAGTTCTTTCTGACCTCCTGCCATTATTGGCTACTGCATTATCAGAAAAAAAATAGTTTTGTGGTACTTGCTTGCCAACTAGTCATTTTTTATTTATCTTGATTTAATAATGCCACTATACTTTGCATTCCAAGTATACACTGGCATAAACGCTAGCTCAGAATTGTATTATAGCCTACAGCTTTATACTGCATTTATAAATGAGTATAAAAACAGTTCTGTTGGCTGTAAAGAAGGATGCTCTGTATGGATCTTAAAAGCATGTGGGTTAACACATGAGACAGTGAGATTGCATCTGAAGGTTTTAGAGAAAAGAGCCTCCTGGTGGCAGTTCAACCCTCAGGACTTCTCAAGAAGCGTGCGTCCCGTCCAGGGAACAAGTCTGATCAGCGGAAGATGAAAGCTCGTAATTCTCTGTGGTCTTTTTCTCTGCTCCTCCTTTCACCTCTGGGTTTTATCCACATGCCAGTTCGCACACGGTGAATATCACACCTTAATGTCTCTCGAGAGGCAAATTCCCAGACTCATCAAGAGGTCTGATTTTGTGTATCAACCTGCTGTAAGAATAGAAATCAGACCAGGTAACGACTGCCAAGAAATGCAGTATGTACGCTGCTAATGAATACACATCACATGTGGATGATGAAATATTCATGGCTCATTCGGAACCTTCTTTTCCAGTTTTTGAATCATTAAAGATGTATCGTAGCATATGGGAAGCTCTTTTTGGTTTGTTTTATTTTTCAGGCCTTGTTTATCATCATTTTTTTTAGTTTGTTTAAATATTCATACGGCTTTTATTTAATTCTTTCACATCTTACATATAAAAGGAAGCGAGTGCATATGCAAGCAGAAATCTTTTTCACTCGGCTGTAAGTGAGACGCAGAAACTTGGGGCTTGATGATGCTTAGTGGCCTGATTGAGAAGCTACACACTCTATTGCAGTAGCATCACACACTGATTTATTTTTTCTAAATTCTCATCTGTGATTACACCATGCCATGCAGTGTTTTAGCAATTTTAGCAGAAACAGCATGGCTTTTAGTCACACGTGGGCTTATATGCTGTCGGAATATAGCAATTTAGAAAAGCATGTTAATCTTCAGACAAATATTTAACAAGCATTTAACTCGAAGTCCTCCTCATTCGGGCTTGGTGAGGCAGAAATCTACAAAGCCTCCCTGTTCTATCCTTCAAAACCTGTTCCTGACTGACTTAATGGCTGTAGTGTTTAAGTGTGTGTATGGGAAATGTGTGTTTGGAGTGTGTGGTGTGTGAGCGCAGTGTGGGTATAGAGTATGTATGGAGGGAGTGTGTACAGTGTAAGTGGAGTTTGTGCATATAAACTGTCTGAAATAGTGTATGGTGTTTGTGTAGAGTGTTATTGGAGTGTGTGAGCAGAGTCTAATTGCAGTGTGGGTATACAGTGTGTATGGTGTTTGTGTAGAGTGTAAATGGAGTGTGTGTACAGTGTAAGTGAATTGTGTGTGTATAGCGTGTAAGTGGCGTGTGGTTATAGAGTGTGTATGGAGGGAGTGTGTACAGTGTAGGTGGAGTGTGTGTAAGCATAGTGTAAGATGGAGTGTGTGTAAAGAGTGTAGGTGGAGTGTGAGTACAGAGTGTATATAAAGAGAGTGTGTACAGTGTAAGTGGAGTGTGTGCATATACAATGTCTGAAAGAGTGTGTATGCTGTTTGTGTATAGTGTAAGTGGAGTGTGGGTTTAGAGTGTGTATGGAGGGAGTGTGTTCATTGTAAAATGTGTGTACAGTGTGAGTAGAGTGTGGGTATGGAGGGGGTGTGTTCATTGTACAATGTGTGTACAGTGCAAGTGAAGTGTGGGTGTAGAGTGTGTATGAAGGAAGTGTGTACAGTGTAAGTAGAGTGTGTGTATATAAAAAGTCTAAAATAGAGTGTGTATGCTGTTTGTGTATAGTGTAAGTGGAGTGTGTGTATAAAGTGTGTATGGAGAAAGTGTGTACATTGTACGGTGTGTGTACAGTGCAAGTGGAGTGTGAGTATAGAGTGTGTATGAATGTATATGAGTGTATAGAGTGTATATTTCACGTCATCATCACATGAAAATCTTCTTCCCCATAAAACTTCTTTGAGCATCCAAAAAAGTGGAAATTAGATGGCGCTAAATCCGGACTATAAGCTCTCTCTCAGTCTTTCAGAAACGACTAATTACTACTCCTCCCGCCCTCACCGTTTCCAACGGAGTATAAAAGTGCGGAAAGTTTTTGAAGACCCCTCGTAGAATGTCTGAAATAGAGTGTGTATGGTGTTTGTGTAGAGTGTAAGTGGAGTGTGTGAGGAGAGTGTGTACAGTGTGTAAAGATCTCTGGTTCAGCTTCAGTCACAGTGATGTGTTGAAGGCTCCTCTGCTCTGCGAGGTCCATTAATGCTTTGCACTCGGTTTCTCCTTCTTCTGGCTCTGGTGTTTCCAGCGGTTAAGGAGCTGAATGGCTCTGCAGATAAACCACAACACTATTATTGTTGGCCAACAGGAGGCGCCAGCAGCACCGAAGCCCGGGTGTTCAGAGAAGCGCGAGGACGGAACCCCAACGAGCCACACATCAAGAGACCCATGAATGCCTTCATGGTGTGGGCCAAAGACGAGCGGCGCAAAATTCTGCAGGCCTTCCCGGACATGCACAACTCCAACATCAGCAAAATCCTGGGTAAGCATTAAAGAGCCCTCAAATCAATCATGTTTATGCTAGCCATGATAAATTATTTCATGTGTCTACCATAATGAAGAAATCTGCAATATTTAATGTTATAATAATAATAATAATAATAATAATAATAATAAGATAACCCAACACCTGCTGTGCTATCAGCTGGCCGGGTGTCTACACAGACATTTTTGTGGCATTTATCCAAAGTAAGTTTCAATTATCACAAAATCCAATTCAAGCAAGTTGTATGGACATGATTGGCTATGATGGCCCGACCCTGACCATGATGATGGTGGATGAAACTAAAATAAAATAAATAGTTTTTATTTTTTTTTATTAAATAGATTTTAGAATTGGAATAAAATAAAAAATAAATAAAAAAGCCATACATACATACATACATAATAAATAAATAAATAAAAATAAAAGTAAATAAAAAAAAACTATAAAACATATACAAAATGCCATTGTACATAAATAAATGACTTCATAAACATGTAAATAAAAAATAAATAAATACATAAAATGAATAAATAGATAAATACATAAATAGATAAATAAATAAAATCTATAAAACATATAGAAAATGCCATTATACATAAATAAATAAATAAATACATGAACCTATATTATACATAAATAAATAAATACATAAAATTAATATATAAATAAATAAATAAAATCTGTAAAACATATACAAAATGCCATTACAAATAAATAAATGAATACATACACATATAAATAAATAAATTAATAAAAAAATAAAAAAATAAATAGATAAATAAAAATATAACATTTATAAAACATAAACAAAATGCCATTATACGTAAATAAATAAATCTATAAAAGATATACAAACAATGTCATTATAAATATAAATATATAAATAAATAAATTTAAAAATAAATAAATAATCTTTTTTTTTTCAGGGATTCAGAACTGGGGCTGCTTACAAATGACCAGTTTTTAAAAAATGCTTTTTGTTAGTTTGTTATTTTGTTCTTGTAGTTTAACAGACATTTTAGACAAAATCTGACAAATTGTTGACATGACAAAATTTGTGTCTCACCCCATTTTAAGAATTTTAAGAACCTAATTTTAAATTCATCGATCATCTTGGCATGAGCTTACAGATCTTGGCAATAGTGATCCATGGCTGTTCCATACTGTGGTAAGAAGAAGGAACAGAAAAGCACTAACTGAAACACTGATGTTCTGTTCATGTTCGACCAAACCTCTGAAACAGTTCAGTGTTTAAACTGGATTACTGATTACTGTTTACTGAGAAAGTGAGAGCAGAATTTTGATCCCAGCTTTAAGATCATCTTTATGTTCATCTGGATGGGAGACGTGAACTATAACATATAGATATTATATCTGTATTTACATTTCTTGTATATATTGATTTATGTTTTACACTGTATGTTATACAGTGTGATACAGTATAATACATATAATACATATGCATAAATGGACAATATATAGCATATCATTTCTTTTTGTAATACCTTTGGTCACATACCTTTATAAGCAGCCACTGTTAGGCTCTTTCTTGATCCCTTATTTTTCATCCTGGTGGGAATCGTTGCAGCGGGCCTGCTGTTGGAGTGGCTCAATCAGATGGATTTAGGAGCCGTCACACCGCCCCGGTGTTTGTCATGAAAAATGACGGGGCTAAATGGGTCTCGTCCCACAGTGCAGAGAGTCAATACATCACAGTTACTAAAAGTCCCGTCAGCCAGGACACATTGAATGCTGGAAATATTTACTGGCCCCCTTGTTTTCTATAATGCAGCAGTCTGAGACAAAGCTGCCTTTACCGTACGGCATATATATGATGATATATATTTAGAAGAAAGAAATATGAATAGACATATCATAATGACCTTTATACTGTTATACACATTTTATATGCAACATATTTATTATTAGAATTTAGGCTGTCCTTTCACAGCTTGTGCTCACACATTGGTGCAAATAATTACATTTTCCTGGGCCATAATGACTTAATGAACATGCTAAATGTGGTAAAACAGAAAATTAATTTATACAAAAATTATTGATATAAGAATATGGATTTGATTTTGGTCCCTCCTTCCTCTTTAGGCTCTCGCTGGAAGTCAATGTCTAACCAGGAGAAACAGCCGTACTATGAGGAGCAGGCTCGTCTGAGCAAGATCCACCTGGAGAAATACCCCAACTACAAGTATAAGCCTCGGCCCAAGCGCACGTGCATCATCGATGGCAAGAAGCTGCGCATCGGCGAGTACAAGCAGATGATGCGCTCACGGAGGCAGGAGATGCGCCAGTTCTTCACTGTGGGGTAGGTGCACTCTTAAAAAGAACATACAGCTGAACACTGTATGTGCTTGTTAAGTAATATAAATAACAAATAAATAAATAAGCCAATACATAAATAAAAGGTCAATAAATAAAAATAAATAAATAAATCAACAAAACAATAAGTCAATAAAATAAATAAATCAACAAAACAATAAAACAATAAGTCAATAAAAATAAATAAATAAATAAGTCAATATATAAAATAAAAAAATAAATAAATGAGTCAATAAAAATAAACAAAACAATGTCAGTGAATACAAAAATAAATAAATAAGTCAATACATAAATAATAGGTTAATAAAAATAAATAAATAAATAACCAAAACAATAATAAAAACAATAAGTCAATAAAATAAATAAATAAATAAATAACTAAAACAATAAGTCAATAAATAAAAAGCAATTTGTATGATTTTTTTTTTTATAACTGAAATAAAAGCAGACTGAAATAAAAACAGTGGGAATTAACTGACATGATTTGTCAATGATATGTAATTTTATTAGAACTTAGAAGAAGATATACTTTATTTGTCAAATATACATATACGGTTGTACAGTACAATGAAATTCTTTCTTCGCATATCCCAACTTGTTTTGGGAGCTGGGGTCAGAGCGCAGGGTCAGCCATCATACGGCGCCCCTGGAGCAGCCAGAGTCAAGGGTCTTGCTCAAGGACCCAACAGTGGCTGCATAGTAGAGCCTGGATTTGAACCCCCAATCTTCCGGTTGATAGCCCAAAGCTCTACCCACTAGGCTACCACTGTCCCTTACAACTTACCACAATGGGCAGTGAGAAGATACTGGAATTAAGTAGAATTGGGATTCGGACAGCAGTGCAGCTGTTTTAAGATTTTAAGACTGGAATTCAGTGTGTGGTCAGTGTGAGGAAGCCTGTACCAGGTGTTCCTATTTCATCCTCATAAAAAATGATCTCTGGAGTATCAGTCAGGCCTCTTAAGTTCAGGGCCTGCCTGCCTGATCTTGGAACAGCTATTGTTTGTGTTATTATTCCCAAAAATGTTCCTTTGTAACTAATTCAGGATCTTGTCTGCGGCTTCTGTGGAGGTAATTCATCAGGCATAAACTGAGTGTGTTTAAGAAGAGACAACGGACCTCTGAACGAGCGTGCCATTACAAAATTCCATGTGCCTTGTAAACGTTTTATATGATGGATTTTAATGTCTTGCTTTTCCCCAAAAACCTCCTACCTCACATTTCCTGTTCGTTTCTTCTGCTCAGTGTGTTCCACTGAACATCCAGGTGATGGTTTTACACTCGTGTGCTTGCCAGATATATTACATTCTAATGTAAATATACAAATATAATGACATAATTACAACTACTACAATCAGACGTTGACTGGAAATCAGTTTTAATATGTTGCATATGTCCTGTTCATTTGTAACCCTGTAGTTCCAAGTTTTAAATACTCATGTTAAAATTAACTTAAAAAGCAACTGAATCAACATTACAGCTTAATTATTTAATTTTTAAAGACACTATGTTCTGTCCTGCGATGGACTGGCTCCTTGTCCAGAGTGTTTCTGTGTACCTTGCCCCCATTGAGAGCTGGGAGAGACTGGTATTTATGTATCTACTGGTTATATTTAAGGTGTGCTCAGGTAGTATCAGCTTCCATTATTATCAAATGCTTTCCACTCTGATTCACTTAATTGTTTAAAAAAAAGAAAATAATAATAATAATTAAATAAAATCACATAATGCCACCTTAAATTTAGTTTATATTTAAGGTATGCTAAGGTCGCATTAAAAAGAAAAATCACATAATGCCACCTTAAATTTAGTTTATATTTAAGGTGTGCTAAGGTCACATTTCCAAAAAAATAAACAATAAAAAAAACCATAATGCCACCTTAAATTTGGTTTATATATTAAGGTGTGCTTAGGTAGCATTTAAAAAAAATCACATAATGCCGCCTTAAATGTGTTGTTTTAGATGTAGATTGTGTTTTAAATACCATTCATTAATTTGACATGCACCCTCTCTCCCTCTGCTGCTCTTCTGTATCAGGCAACAGCCCCAGACTCCGCTCCCCATCAGCAGCAGCGCCGGCGTGGTCTACCCTGGCGCCATCAGCATGACCTCGGACTGCTCGAGCAACTCTGCCAGCCCCGAGCCCGCCGTCCCCGTCATTCAGAGCACTTTCAGCATGAAGATGGAGCCCAACGTGCCGACCGTGGTGCCCAGCGAGGCGGTCAACGGGGAGGACGAAATGGACATTTACGAGGATTTCGAGGATGACCCCAAATCGGACTACAGCAGTGAGAACGAGACGCAACAGTCGGTCACTGCCAACTGAGCTGCCTGCATTCAGAGGAACGAGAAAGTACAGATGGAGAAGATTGGAAATTCTTTAGAAGGACGTCACAGGGAGTGGAAAAGTAACTTGTTTCTGATAATATATCCCTTAGGAGCCGGCATGCACGTGGGTCTCCTGCAGCTTCAACAGCTCTTTGGTCTTAAATGTTTTATTTTTTTCAAGTGTGAAGCAGTTTGATTGTGTTTTATCTTTTGCTTTTTTATTATCTTATTTTATCTTGTCTTTTTGATCACGGACGTGTAAGCAAACAAGGGTGTTGCTTGTAAAGTTGAGGGCGGGACTTAAAAAAAAAAAAAGAAACACAATTATAGCTCTCACAGTCTTACATTTTTTGTTAATTCTTATAGAAATACTTTTTTAGATTACTGTTTTTGATGGGGTTCTGTATTTCTCTCAGGTATGCTGTGCCAGCCAACAGCTTGTGAATGTTTTTCATTTGAGCTATTTAAAAATCGCAAAACACCGTTCGTAAATTGTTGAGAAAAGACACAAAACTGCCCCTTAACTTATTATTGCTGTTAGTTTTTTTTTTTTAGTTTTTTTTTTTTTTTTTGAAAGTCCAGTCATGCTGACATCATAAGCTTCCTTATACGTAATCCAAGATCTCCAAGTCTTAAGAAAAAACAGTAATGAGTCTTAGACAATCTTTCACAATCTTACAGAGCTTGGAAACTCCTGGCTCTTTAACATCGATCTGTTACCATCTTGTACTCAGTACTCAGGAATTTTAGCAGCATCGCTAGATGCTAGATCTTAAGCGAAAGGTCTTAAAGTCCTCGCACGGTTCCGAATTTGTTCAGGACGTCCAATGCAGTGATCCGGCAGCCATCATTTGTTTAGTCTTACACTCGCTATGTTCTTAATCAAAGTGATTTGACGACGTGCCAAGGGGCCAATGGTACAATCGCTGTTGTACAATATGTACATGCGTATTCTGTTTGAGCTCCTGTACAGCAGAGAGTCCATCAGGGCCTTCTCTCACGCTACGGGCCCTTTGGACATCGTAAACTTTAATTGACATGAGAAAAAGTCTTAAAGTGAGCATGACTGTTCATGCAAAGTCTGAGTAAATAAGTCTTAACCGGTTTGTCTGGAGGTTTTGGGTCAGTTTTCTTAAGGGCAAGCAAAGAAAACACTGGTGACAATAAATCACGGCACTTATTCACAAACAAACATCCCACAAATAGTGCTTTTTAAATATCGTTTATATTTAATGCTGTAGCATGCAGAACAGAACAACCACGTCAAGTCAAATGTATTTGTATAGTGCTTTTTACAAAATACATTGTCTTAAAGCAAGTTTACAGAATCCAGGACCGACAGACCAAAAACCCCTGCTGAGCAAGTTGAGGGTCACAGTGGCAAAGAAAAACTCCCTTGAAATTACAGAAAGAGGCTCCCAGGTGGCGCAGCTGGATCAGCCAGGCACAATCTAGCGTAATTGCCATAATTGGCAGTGCCTGCAGCAGACATGTTTTTGCTAGGGCGGGTTGACCGGACTATGTGGGTGGGGTCTTCAAACGCTGTGTAAGGACCCTGATTAGCAGATAGACAGGCGCCTATGTGGAGTGCATGGGTCAAAAAGGGTTATGCTAAGGGCTGCGCACAGGTCGGAGGAGGCTTGAGCAGCAGTATACCCACCTCGACTGCAATCAGGGATCCCCCAGCAGTGGAAGATAAATTGACTATGCTAAATTGAAAAAAAAATGCATAAATAAAATATAAATAAATAAATAAAGTGTTAATATATTTAACAATTGTTTTATTTATGTGCTTTATTAAACCCATTTTCCGAAGCATTGCACAGTCTGGACTAGTTACATAATGCCAAGGACAATTTAAAATACGTATTTGCTGCCTATAACAAAATAATAATAAAAAAAATAACATTAGTTTATAATCATTTTAAATAAATGCGGTAAAAACACACGCTGGAACCAGAGCTGTGATCTCGAATACATTGTATCGAATCTCAGCTCTGCCTGCCGGCTAAGGTTGGGCGGCCACATGAACAACGATTGGCCTGTTGTGCAGATGGGCGGGACTAAGCCGGATGGGGTCTCTCTCTCTCATGATTGGTGCAGTTAAGACCTCTGCTGGCTGATTGGTGGCGCCTGCACAGAGATGAGAAAAGAGTGCTCATAGGGTGTGTCTCTCCGTACACAACGCTAGGCTGCACTGCACTCGTCAAAGTGTAGGTGATAAGATGCATACGGCTGCTGCCCACCTGTCGGAGGGGGGCATGGGTTAGCTTCGTTCTCCTCAATCGGAGCAGAGATCGGCATTGGTGGAGAGGAAGCATGAAGGTGGACTACAGAAACACTGGTGAGGTTTGATTATGCTTTACCCAGTAATGCTGGAGGTTTAGCATTAGAGTCTGCCATGTTTACATTTTAAAGAATGCAGGGCCCTTGGGGAACACTAGTCAAGTGAAGTCAATTTAATTTGTATAGCGCTTATTACAACAGACATCGTCTTAAAGCAACTTTACAGAATCCAGGACCGACAGACCAAAAACCACTCTCGAGCAAGCCAAGGGCAAGGAAAAACTCCCTAAAATTACAGGAGGAAACCTTGAGAGGAACCAGACTCAGCAGGGACCCATCATCCTTGGGTGGCCTGGAAGATCATTTGAATAAATAGGATTTACAGCATGTACCTGTGTTTTTCTCTAGATGTTTCTAGGTCATTTGTCAAGCACTTATCACAACCACAAGATAATTACAAAAACAATGATATTCCGTAAATAAAGTAGGCTTCCGAGAAAGAATTCCCACTTTAGAGCACTTTATTTACTGGTTCAGTCACCCAGGCCATTAAATTATATTTGCTGCAGCTTATTGTAACCACATTAACAACTAGAACTAGTGGGCAGCACTGTCGCCTCACAGAAAGAAGGTCCTGGGTTCGATCCCCAAGTGCATGTTCTCCCCTTTGTCTGCGTGGGTTTACTCCGAGTGCTCCGGTTTCCTCCCACAGTCCAAAGACATGCAAGTGAGGTGAATTGGAGACACTAAATTGTCCATGACTGTGATATAACCTTGTGAACTGATGAATCTTAACTACCGTTCCTGTCATGAATGTAACCAAAGTGTAAAACATGACGTTAAAATCCTAATAAACAAACAAACAATTAGAACTAGTACATTTTGAAACACAGACTTTGTCGGTTCTGTAAAACATGTTTCTGTCCATCAAACGTGGAAGGACGGCCAAGAGCCAGCCGGATCCTCTTGTCTGAGGTGCTCCCTACGGTGCCTTCACCTCACCTCTGCCCGGCCAACCTCGAGGGGCTGCCATCTGGCTCCGAGCACAGGTCCCGAGCCCATCAGAGAACTACGAACAATAAGGAGAGGAGGGAGCCGGTAGTTCCATCAAAGTGCGGCTGAAACGGGCGAGGTGCTGGCGAGCAGATGGAACAAGTAGATCAAGCAGTGGGAGATAATTAAAATGACTGACGAGTCTGTATCATCTGAAATGCTGCATTATTAATGCATGAGGCTGGCTATTTTCCTCTTGCCCTTGAACCTGTCTTATTTTTTTATTTCCATTAGCAACTCGGCAATTACTAATGGGCTGCTGGTTACTGCATTGGCTCAAGGTCGAATAAAGGAACCGAAAGCTCTTTAGCGTTTATTTTCTCCCAGTTTGACTATTTATATTTAGCCCCCTACATGATAAAAAGCATTTATATCAAGTCTTAGAAGTCTTGTGAGCACTTCTTTATTTTTTGTTTTTTATCATTTTAATATTTTTTTGTGCTTGTCAGATTCTCTCATAAGGTACAAAGTTTGGCAGGTTTTTTTTTAATTATTTTATTATTATATATTTTTTTGTTTTGTTCACAGGCCAATGTGTCTTGTTCGAATCTGTTTCATTTTGTGTGCTGATTGATTGACGTGTACGTGTTTGTACATATATTCTTGACCACGCCAAACTGATTCAGTGCTGGCGGTAGACAAAAGGACTGTTGTCAGGACTGAAACTTGATCGAGCTTGTGTAGAAAAGAAAAGAAAAAAAAGAGGAAAAAAAAGAGAACAGTCTCAGCCAGAGTTTCATAAGTGTTACAAGCACTGGATATTAATGGTATTTCTTATCAATTCTGACTAATGTGAAGCTATTGTGTGAGAGAAAAAAAATGTCCACGTGAACAAAACTGACCTGTATGGACTTGTGCGGACGTCTCCCGCAATCGCCACATTCGAGTCTTTTTTTTTTTTTTTCCCTTTCGACGTATTTTATTTATGCAAAGACACGTGATGAATGGACTGAACGCTTCGGTTTAAGCTCCAGTGCTGCCTAAGGGAGAAAAAAGAGCTCACGTAATAAGTAAGAGACTGGTCGGCCGAGACACACCAGACTTCAATAGCGCATCTTACCAGTCATGTACGTTTGTGTTTGTATATTGTATTTGAACCTATATAGTGCATATAGACGTTTTATTGTATTTATTAGCCAGCGTTGGCTATAAAAGTGTTGGTAGTACATCATAAAAGGACAATCAGAAAAAAGAAAAGATAAACAGTCACGTTTTAAGCTAAATTGGAACTTTTTTTGGATAAATTCACCGTCTCATCACTTCACATCATTTTTTCTTTAATTGTAAATATAACATAGGAAAATAGAACTCTATTTTTGATTTTAGTTCATTGTTCATTGATACTGAAGTATAAGTTATGTATTTGACTTGTTTTTTTTCTGTGTCTATGTACGTATGTTGGTCAAAATTCATTAGAAAAAAAGAAAGAAAACAAATCAGAACTGACAAGTCACTGTACCTCATGTAGATGCTGAGTTTGCATCCCTTTTGGTTGAACAGTATTGGATACAACGTCTCACTGATGCGTCCACCCGAATCTGAGATTTGTGTTTTTATTTTATTGTATTCATTCATCTTCAATGAGCATCGTGTGAAAACCTTAGTAAGGTTGCTGAGATCAGTCCGTGGGCATGAACAAATATTTATTATTTTCTATGCTAAAAAATCAGACACATTCTTTGTATTTTATGTCTTCGATTTTTTAATTTCTGCAGCAATCCGACCTACATTGTGTTCTTTTCATTCTGATCACTGCCATTTTTGATGTAAAGTAGACACAACTGAAGCGTGTATGATGTTTCTAATGATCTTACTGTAATTCTCCTTGAGTCATTAGATTTTAATGATGTAAACTGCGGGATTTTATTTTATTTGTATTATTTTTCTCTGCTAATTTAATCAGCACAATTCACTGACATGCTGGACTGACATGCTAGCTGCTGTTCAGAAGAGAACATTTTGCTGTCAGGAACGACACAACGCTGTTTTAAAAAAAAAAAAGGTACTCGCTTTTAGTTTTTAAGCCTCTCGAGCAACACTGTGTGTGGCTCCTCGGTCGCCGGGGCCACGTCCACGTTCACGTTTCAACCCGCCGGTCACATGATCACTTTGATAAATTTCCTCTGTCTGTTTTTCTCTTTTCTTTGTTTTTATGACATAGAAACCAGTTTCTTGGCAGGTACCTAGGCCCAAGGCAGGTATTGTTGGGGCGTTAGAGATATAGAACTAGTGTCTGTTGCTGCTTTAAAAAATTAAGTCTAAAAATGTAAATAGTTTATCATATCTTGTACAGTCCAGTGTAAAGTTTTTAATTCATATCAAAAAAAGGTTGCCATTACACTAGTGTTCACATTCTCTTCTTTATACAGTACAAAAGACAGCTATTTGCTAAGGATATTATTGTTTAAAAAAAGACAAAAAAGGTACTAAAAATATTTTCTGCTTGGCTTCAGTGTGTAAACCAGCGACGTATTGGTTTTCCATGTGCAGTATTGACGTGAGGTAAACTAAAGATAAATTAATTTTACAGTTGTATGTTCAGAGATGTGTCTTCTCTGTAATGGTAGTATTAAAATAAGTAAGATATACCAGATGAGTGACACATTTTGGTGTATTTAGGCACCTTGGTGGTTGTACAATTCTGTAGGTTGTTCTCCATACCGGAGGCATTTTGGCATATTGTAAAATAATGACATTTCTACAGTATAATCGATTCATTGATGTACAACGGCAGACGAGTGACCTCCTGCCTGTTCTAGTTCATTTACCTCAAAAGTTTCCTGTTTCTCCCATAAAAAACTACACACACACACACACACACACACACACACACACAAAACAGATACACAAACATAAATGACAAAATAATCATACCCATCACTCCATCTTTTGTACTGCTGTTGACACAAATTAAAGAGACATTTTGTTTTAAACTCTGTGTGTGTGTTTTTATTTATTCATGTAATATCAGAAGTACAATAAACTGACACTATATATTCACTGATTAGCCGTAACATTAAAACCACCTCTTTGTTTCTACACTCACTGTCCATTTTATCAGCTCCATTTACCAAATAGAAGCACTTTGTCATTCTACAATTACTGACTGTAGTCCATCTGTTTCACCCTGTTCTTCAATGGTCAGAACCCCCACATGACCACCACAGAGCAGGTATTATTTAGGTGGTGGATCATTCTCAGCACTGCAGTGGTATGTTAGTGTGTGTTGTGCTAGTATGAGTGGATAAGACACAGCAGCGCTGATGGAGTTTTTAAACACCTCACTGTCACTGCTACACTGAGAATAGTCCACCAACCAAAAATATACAGTCAACAGCGCCCTGTGGGAAGAGTCCTGTGACCACTGAAAAAGGTCTAGAAGATGACCAACTCAAACAGCAGCAATAGATGAGCGATCGTCTCTGACTTTACATCTACAAGGTGGACCAACTAGGTAGGAGTGTCTAATAGAGTGGACAGTGAGTGGACATGGTGTTTGAAAACTCCAGCAGCACTGCTGTGTCTGATCCACTCATACCAGCACAACACACACTAACACACCACCACGATGTCAGTGTCACTGCAGTGCTGAGAATGATCCACCACCTAAATAATACCTACTCTGTAGTGGTCCTGTGGGGGACCTGACCATTGAAGAACAGCATGAAAGAGGGCTAACAAAGCATGCAGAGAAACAGATGTACTACAGTCAGTAATTGTAGAACTACAAGGTGTTTCTATATGGTAAGTGGAGCTGATAAAATGGACAGTGAGTGTAGAAACAAGGAGGTGGTTTTAATGTTATGGCTGATCACTGTAGATTATTAATACATCACATTATGGTGAATTAAAAACTTAGGTAAAAGCTCAAAAGCATGACATCATGGGTTTTCCTGATACAGGAATGGACCTTTCCCATATTGTTGTCAAAAAAAAATGGAAGCATATGATTTATTTTGTGACCATATATGACTACAATTAAGTTTATTTCAATAGTTTATTTCAGGATTTTGTTAAGAATTTTTAGCCTATTTCAAATTGCTGTATACCAGTATATAGTTAGATAAGTTGAAACTTTATTAACCTTTAATAATAATAACAATAATAATAATCCAATAAATTACAGCATGGAAAATGCAAATAATAAAAACACAGAATTTCTTACATTTATTTTGACTTTTATTTGATTGCAGACAGGATGAACCTGAGATATTTCATGTTTTATCTGCTCAACTTTATTTCATTTATTAATAAACATCCATTCCTGCATTTCAGGTCTGCTACACACTCCAAAAAAAGTTGGGACAGTAAAGGATTTACCACTTTGTAATGTTGCCATTCCTTTTCACCACACTTTCACCGAGGATTTAATGTTTCAGGTTTTATTTTGTCCCATTCTTCCTTCTAACACGTCTTAAGATGTACAACAGTACGGGGTCGTCGTTGTCGCATTTTTCGTTTAAAAATTCTCCACACATTCTCTATTGGGAACAGATAAGGACTGCAGGCCAGTCTAGTACCCGTACCCTCTTCTTCCACAGCAATGCCTTTGTAATGTGTGCAGCATGTGGTTTTGCATTGTCTTGTTGAAAAATTTATGGACGTCCCTGGAAAAGATGACGTCTTGAAGGCAGCATATGTTGCTCTAAGATCTCAATGTACTTTTCTGCATTAATGCTGCAATCACAGAAGTGTAAATGACCTTTGCCAAGGGCACTGACACAACCCCATACCATGACAGACCCTGTCCTTTTCGTCTTTGGTGTTATTGATTGATAAGAAACAGCAATGGCCTATTGACAGCAATAGCCTATGAATGAATATGTAGGGAGCTCCCCCCATGGACTAATGGACTAGCCATGCAACGACATTTCATCATTTTAAGATAGTAAAAGGTTTATACTTTTTAATGTTTTTAGCATTTAGCAGAAAATTTTATCCAAAGTGCTTGTGGTTTTAATAGGGCTTGAAATGGCAACCTTATGATTACTAGTCAAGTATCTTAACCACTGAGCTACCACTGCCCTCTGCCCTTTTTAATTCTTAATGTTGGAGAACATGGTATGATGATGACAGGATGATCACAAAGGTGACAATGGCAACAATTTGACTGCACAAAATATTTTTTGCCAAAAAAGGCCCAAAGGAAACCCAGACCTTAGTGATGGTATTTGTTTTTGGTATCTCTTGGACGACAGCCGTCTAGGTTGCACATTAAGCCTTACACTGATCAGCCATAACATTAAAACCACCTCCTTGTTTCTACACTCACTGTCCATTTTACCAGCTCCACTTTCCATATAGAAGCACTTTGTAGTTCTACAATTACTAACTGTAGTCCATCTGTTTCTCTGCATGCTTTGTTAGCCCCACTTCATGCTGTTCTTTAATGGTCAGGACCCCCACAGGACCACTACAGAGCAGGTATTATTTATTAATTCTCCGCACTGCAGTGACACTGACATGGTGGTGGTGTGTTAGTGTGTGTTATTCTGGTATGAGAATTTTTATACACCTCACTGTCACTGCTGCAATGAGAATAATCCACCAACCAAAAATATCCAGCCAACAGCGTCCAGTGGGCAGCGTCCTGTGACCACTGATGAAGGTCTTGAAGATGACCGACTCAAACAGCAGCAATAGATGAGCGATCGTCTCTGACTTTACATCTACAAGGTGGACCAACTAGGTAGGAGTGTCTAATAGAGTGGACAGTGAGTGGACACGATGTTTAAAAACTCCAGAAGCACTGCTGTGTCTGATCCACTCATACCAGCACAACACACACTAACACACCACCACCATGTCAGTGTCACTGCAGTGCTGAGAATGATCCACCACATGAATAATACCTGCTCTGTGGTCCTGTAGGCTAAAAATGTATGTAGAGAAACAGATGGACTACAGTCAGTAATTGTAGAACTACGAAGTGCTTCTATATGGTAAGTGGAGCTGATAAAACAAAGAGGTGGTTTTAATGTTATGGTTGATCGATGTATAAGGTACTGGACTAGTAAGCAGAAGGTTGCCGGTTCAAGCCCCGCCACCACCAACTTGCCACTGTTGGGTCCCTAAGCAAGGCCCTTAACCCTCAATTGCTCATCGTGTTCCGCTCATTGTGTAAGTCGCTTTGGATAAAAGCGTCTGCTAAATGCTGAAAATGTAAATGTAAATTTATAACGTGGAACAAACCTTGCTGCTAAGCATTTTGCTAAACCATTTCGGTGAGCTTTTTGTTGTCTCCATCAATCATGTCCTGTACCACACCCCTGTACTGTACACTGCCTTCACCAGGAGCGTGCATAAAAACCACATTTTAACTGTGGCTGTGTATACAGACGCCCATGTCAGTTTGCTGCAGCTGAAGAGCCCGGTGGTAGATGGAAAATTAGACATATACTGCCGAACAATAAATCTCATTGTGATTCACGACGCTTGCGTTACAAATCTTTGGCCCTGTGTGCACCGCTGGCATTGTGCATACACCCTTGTGTCCGTGCGCCCAACGTAGATGAAACGACCGGCCTGCTGACGTTTTAATTTTGAATAAGAGACGATAATTCTTATTTCATCCGGACCTGCTTTTTTAATCCTGTTTGATACTCCGTAGCTGTGAGTCTGGGCCAAAAGAAACTAGGACTGTAGGAAGACAGGAGTGGGGGAACATGGGGGCTGTTTTGCAGCCTCTAAGTAGCTTGTTTGGACGAACTGTCACAGTGTTTGTACTAAGACATAGGTGTTTGTACTAAGACATAGGTGTTTGGGCAGCGAAAAATAATTAATACCATTTTGCCGCACAGAGGCGACAGTCTTGTTATTTCACGGCCGTGATGACTAAACATTGGGGAGGAAGTCATCTGGAACAATATTTTACTGTTTTAGAGCCGCTGTCTCCTCACAAGCGCTGTGCTATTGCCATCGAGTCTAGTGAATCACTCAGGGAGTCAGGATCTCCAGAGCCCAGCTGGCTGTTTATCTGATTTTCTCATTAGGCTTGACTCATGACTTTGTTGTACAGCCTTCGGCGGAGGGTCCGCGCTGCTGAAGCATTGCGCTCTCAACCCGTTCTCGAGCGCAATCGTCGCAGGTGATATTAGTCCGCGTTCGGTTCGAATTCTGAAATGAAATCTTTTTCCATTTAGAGTAGCTTGTAATTGAAATACATTTCTTGCAGGCAAAGCTCTTAAGCTCATTGCTATTCATCCTCGGAGCGTGCGGTTATTTGCAGGATGAATGAACTCGCGTTTATGTAGTGTAATACAAGCCACAC
The DNA here is from genome assembly GCF_030014385.1 of Trichomycterus rosablanca. NCBI lineage: Eukaryota > Metazoa > Chordata > Actinopteri > Siluriformes > Trichomycteridae > Trichomycterus > Trichomycterus rosablanca. Next base: position 19,214,336 of record NC_086004.1, read on the forward strand.
TGAATGGATTTCAATAGTTGCAAAAAAGAGTTCGAGCCAAATTCCAATAAATGCTTCCTTTAAAATTGTCATGTGTTTGTACGGCTAAAATCGAATAGAAGATAAAAACGTTGGCGGGTTCTCAACGGAGCGACCGGCCATAGCCTCCGGATAGCGGAAATGCGCCCGTACGTAAAGATGGCTCAATCCCAGAGCCATTTTTTCATCTTTAGAGGTGAAGGACTTAAGGAATCTTGCTAATTTCACAGATGGTTTAAAATAGATTAGTGCGGAGTACCCGCACCCGGAGATGTGCGGACCCACCAGGCACTCTGTTCCTTTGCCAAAACTCTCCATTCGCAGACTCAGAAGTGCCTTCCAAAAGTCCAGCAAGGTTAAATGCAAACTTCTGTGTTTCTAAAGGCACCCTTAATTCGCAGGATTTTACTTCTACTTTCTGGCTTCTTATGTTGCTGGATGGTTATCCATTTACTGATTAATGCTGTCCCAAATATTATGGTTCTAAATCTTACAGACATCAGAGTGAGAATTATACAGCAACAATTCAGGGTTGGGGAGCGTAGGTTACCATTTGTCATTGCTTGGGGGGTCCAAATATTAACTAGGAGGGTCAGACCCCTTCAATCCCCCTGTAATGACAAACCATGACAAACATGCCCACTTTATTGCATTTTTTGGGCTATGATGTACTCACGTCAGTCTTGTGTTAATTGTGTCAGTGGTGCTACTAATATGCAGCACAGTAAGTTATTTGTGTGTAAGCAACTATCTAGTTAGTTTGACTGATGTTACAGTTACTTATATTATACTTCATAAGTATAATAGTGACCTGAAGTGCATAATATATACTTAATACGATGGATCTTCAAAAAGTTTCTGTGAGAGAGCTTATAGTCTGGATTTAGCGCCATCTGATATCCACCTTTTTGGACGCTCAAAGAAGCTTTAAGGGGAAGAAGATTTTCATGTGATGATGATGATGTGAAAGCAGCGGTGCTACACACTCAACCAAAAAAATTTTTTGCTGATGGCAGTAAGAAGTTGCTACGATGCTGGGAAAAATGCATCAGAAGGTGACTATGTAGAAAAGTGATCTCATTTGTTTTGTTTTTTAATTCTTAATAAATAGAGTTAAAAAAGTGCGGAACCTTATTGAAGAACTATCGTAATATTGTGCAGAGCGGTAAGCAAGGTAAGCTGGCGGCCAAGAATCGTACCTTTTTAATGCCATCAGCAAAAAAATGTTTTTGGTTGAGCTGATGCACCGTTGCTTTCACAGCATCATCACATGAAAATCTTCTTCCCCTTAAAGCTTCTTTAAGCATCCAAACCAGTGGAAATCAGATGGTGCTAAATTCGGACTATAAGCTCTCTCTCCGTCTTTCAGACACATTTTGTGTCCACATTGAAATTAATTTAGAAAGTTACCGTTTCCATTAAAGGTGTTGCTAATATTGACCTTGTGTTCATATTCCTAATAATTCCTCAAAAAGAGAGCGCTATGTTTTCTCTCATCTCACTGAGAACCAGCACTGAGAGCGCACTTAAAAATCGCATCTCCCAATGACTAGGCTGTTTCGGCCACCGTACCCTCCCATTAGTTATGTCTAGCAGATGTCTGATAGCATCGCTGAGATTCAAACCTTGGATCCCGGGATCTCAGCGATAGTGGGCTAGCGTACTTTATGTTGTCACCCCAGTAACCCCCCGCCCCTTTCTTTTTTCCAGATCTATACAGTAGAGCCAAAAGTAGAGCAAAACGTATGTGGATGCTTCAACATTAGCTTGTTAGACAACACACACACACCCACACGCACACAATATACACCTTTCTTTGCTCTGCTCTTCTTGGAGGGTCTTCCACAACATTTTGAAGTGTGAACACACAGTGTCTGTGTGTTGGCTGTATTCAAGCTGATATTTGTACCATGTTTGGTTTAATTATCTAAACTCATTCAATGTAATAAACATGCAATAACATGCAGGCAATCAACAGGGAGGCAAATACTTTTTTTTATATCACTGTAGATCTTAAGATACACGTACATTGTTAACACATTTAAGATGTGATTTCTTTAGTTGAATCTAGTGTGTGTGGTAATTAAGGCCCTACCTAATTCACGGCCATGAGAAGCACGTCACATACAGTGAAACGAACCCTTCCCAGTGTAAGACTCTATTTGCTGTGATATTCAAAATTTTAGGTTTGTACTTAGTGATTTAACGTTTTTCATTGCCGTAGCGTTCAAGTGGCTCATGTTTACTGGTTAATTTGCACTATGTACAAGATGTCAAAGTCTAAAGCAGCTAAAATCCCAACCAATTGTGTGAACGGCATGAATACTATTTTTGTATTTGAGATGGAGCCTCGCACCATCACTGGATATTTTAGGTTTACGCTCAACTATTAAAGTAGGCTGTGCTGTGTATTGTAGCTTCCATTTATTCTATCATTCAATATATGAATGTAATTTAATGACTGCCATGAAATGCGGTTCTTTTCTTTAAAAATCCGTGAATGTGATTTTTGAAAGAAACCTAGTAGAGCCCTATAGTGATAAGACTTTTCTTGCTTAAAGTGCAACCAAGAAGGATGGGTCCCTGCTGAGTCTGGTTCCTCTCAAGGTTTCTTCCTGTAATTTTAAGGGAGCTTTTCCTTGCCACTGTCGCCCTCGGCTTGCTCAATAGGGGTTTTTGGTCTGTTGGTCCTGGATTCTGTAAAGTTGCTTTGAGACAATGTCTATTGTAAATATTGTAAATACACTGCCTGGCCAAAAAAAGGTCACCACCTGGATTTAACTAAGCAAATAGGTAAGAGCCTCCCATTGGATAATTACTGCATGGGTGATTATGTTTCAGCTGGCAACAAGTTATTCAACCCTAACTGATGCAGTGAGTAGCTTCTCATTTGTTAAACAGCCATGTGGAAAGACACATCCTGTGGTTGTGGAAAATATGTTAATCTGTTTCAGAAGGGTCAAATGATTGGCATGCATCAAGATTGCTGAAACTACTAAAATCGGGTTAAGAACTGTCCAACGCATTATTAAAAAGTGGAAGGACAGTGGGGAAACATCATCTTCGAGGAAGGAATGTGGTCGGAAAAAAATCTTGAATGATTGTGATCGGCGATCACTTAAACGTTTGGTGAAATCAAATGGTAGAAAAACTACAGTAGAACTCAGGGATATGTTTAATAGTGAAAGTAAGAGCATTTCCACATGCACAATGTGAAGGGAACTCAAGGGATTGGGACTAAACAGCTGTGTAGCCTTAGGAAAACCACTTGTCAGTGAGGCTAACCAGCAAAGTGGCTCCAATTTGCTAGGAAGCATAAAGATTGGACTCTGGAGCAATGGAAGAAGGTCATGTGGTCTGATGAGTCCAGATTTACCCTGTTCCAGAGTGATGGGCGCATCAGGGTAAGAAGAGAGGTGGCTGAAGTGATGCACCCATCATGCCTGGTGCCTACTGTACAAGCCTGGGGGGGCAGTACTATGATCTGGGGTTGCTGCAGTTGGTCAGGTCTAGGTTCAGCAACGTTATGTCCAAAGAATGAGGTCAGCTGACTACCTGAATATACTGAACCACCAGGTTATTCCATCAATGGATTTTTTCTTCCCTGATGGCACGGGCATATTTCAAGATGACAATGCCAGGATTCATCTGGCTCAAATTGTGAAAGAGTGTTTCAGGGAGCACGAGACATCATTTTCACCCATGGATTGGCCACCACAGAGTCCAGACCTGAACCCCTTTGAGAATCTTTGGGATGTGCTGGAGAAGACTTTGCGCAGTGATCCAAATCTCCCATCATCAATACAAGATCTTGGGGAAAAATTAATGCAACTCTGGACAGAAATAAATGTTGTGACATTGCAGAAGCTTGTGGAAACGATGCCACAGCGAATGCGTGTCGTAATCAAAGCTAAAGGCGGTCCAACAAAATGTTAGAGTGTGTGACCTTTTATTGGCCAGGCAGTGTATATAAATAAATTTGACTTGACTTGACTAGAAGGTGTTTTCTTTAAACCTCAACACCATTCTTAGTCTCTCGTGATGGTGGTCCATATTCGGAATATTACTTTATCCATTTTTTGTCCCAACTCGCGCATGTTTTCTTGTGATTTTCCTTGTGCAACCCCTGGAAAAAAGTGCGCTTGGATAAAATGGCTGTTTTCCGACAATCCAAACAATGAGTTCAGGCACAAAAATTCCCCTCAGCGTGGAACCGAGTCCACAAAGCAGTCGGCCCCGAAAGCCAACTTTAATTGTTTAAGTTTCTGTCACCCCATCAATTGCTGGCTTCAGCGCGAGTAAAAACCAAGTCACTAAGAAGAGAGAGTGGACAGGGTGAGGGAGTGAAAAGAACATCTCAGAGCGGGGCCAAGCCTGCTGACAGAGCCATCGCAGGCCCGCCGAGACCAGACACAACTCTGGACGCGCTGAAAGAGCCCAGCTTGGAGTTAATGCGGGAACACAATGGGTTTGTGTGAAAAACTCAACATGTTTTTGTTGAACTTGTCATTTGCCCACGCATAGCTGCGAAGAAAGCCTAGGAACCATCTGAATATCATTTGTGCTCCTCTAATGCGCCATATTCGGCTTTAACATGGCCTTTGTTGGAGAGCCGCGAACAATGGCGGGGATTCTTTTTCCAACTGGCTCCGTCCAAACCCCGCCGGACCTGCCTCATTGCTAGCCAGTCTCCAGAAAGCTGAGCTCATGGCTCTACAGGACACTCCATCAACATAGGTCTTTATGGTAAACAGAAATTGAAGGTGGTACTCGGTGGAGCGATGATGGAGTAAATAATGCGACTGGAAACTAGCCACAGGATTAGAAAGTGTTAGTTGCGTAAATGCGCTAGCTTCACAGTGGTAGCAAGATAACCCCACGTAGGGTCCCGAACTGAATCTCAGGGGTGCACGAGAGCATGCGATGTATATTTACTTAGGTCTCCTTTTTTCATCTGTCACTAAAGGCGAATTTGTACATTCTGTCTAACATGTCGTGGATTTCCGCGCGTGCTTGTTGAGCATATCAGTTTGCTAAATGAACTTTTGAATAATCCGCACAGGGCCATATTTCACCAAATGTAATTTAACATACTGTTTCACATCATTGCATTTCCTGACTGCATTTATCTCTCCGTGCATTTGACTGCATTTCTTTTGGGAAGAATGAATGCGTAATGCAAATTTAAAAAGGAATCTTACCCCCACACCCACCACCACCACCACCACCCCGCATTTTGAGGAATCTGCCAAAATAAAGGTCCTCATCCAGGCCCGCGTTATTATCTCGGAAGCCATCGCTCTGCTCTCTCATGCATATGTCAATTACTCAGCCACACCTTTATGAATATGGAAATCTTCTCAGAATGCCTCATTAATTAGTAATTCATGCATTTTTCAAGAAGCCGATATGTTTTCAAATGGAGGATGATGATGAATCATCAGTTGTTGTATCTGAAATATCCGCTGCTTTCATGAAATTGCTTATTTTGAAAATTGTGTATAGACATGAAAGGAGAAAATGAATATAGGCTTTCTCGTTCACTACGTCTTTTGAATTATTACTTTCGTACCGATCCAGCAGTTGTTAGATCTGTGCTCTATTTAATTCCGGGAGAATGAATAAATATTCTATTTACTTTACTGCTTTAAATTGTATATAAAAAGAAACTATGTATTGAATTTCTCCACTGACCACTTAGAGTGGCTAGTTTGTACAGCCGAGCCAGTTAATACCGTTTGTCTCAGTACTCAATACTGTTCAAATGAAGCTCAAAAGTCCATATGTTTAAATATGTTCAAAAAGACACAGGTTTTCATGGGGTGTCCTAACCTTTTCGCATATATATACAGTGTATCACAAAAGTGAGTACACCCCTCACATTTCTGCAAATATTTCATTATATCTTTTCATGGGACAACACTATAGACATGAAACTTGGATATAACTTAGAGTAGTCAGTGTACAACTTGTATAGCAGTGTAGATTTACTGTCTTCTGAAAATAACTCAACACACAGCCATTAATGTCTAAATGGCTGGCAACATAAGTGAGTACACCCCACAGTGAACATGTCCAAATTGTGCCCAAATATGTCGTTGTCCCTCCCTGGTGTCATGTGTCATGGTCCCAGGTGTAAATGGGGAGCAGGGCTGTTAAATTTGGTGTTTTGGGTACAATTCTCTGATACTGGCCACTGGATATTCAACATGGCACCTCATGGCAAAGAACTCTCTGAGGATGTGAGAAATAAAATTGTTGCTCTCCACAAAGATGGCCTGGGCTATAAGAAAATTGCTAACACCCTAAAACTGAGCTATAGCATGGTGGCCAAGGTCATACAGCGTTTTTCCAGGACAGGTTCCACTCGGAACAGGCTTCGCCAGGGTCGACCAAAGAAGTTGAGTCCACGTGTTCGGCGTCATATCCAGAGGTTGGCTTTAAAAAATAGACACATGAGTGCTGCCAGCATTGCGGCAGAGGTTGAAGACGTGGGAGGTCAGCCTGTCAGTGCTCAGACCATACGCCGCACACTGCATCAACTCGGTCTGCATGGTCGTCATCCCAGAAGGAAGCTGACGCACAAGAAAGCCCGCAAACAGTTTGCTGAAGACAAGCAGTCCAAGAACATGGATTACTGGAATGCCCTGTGGTCTGACGAGACCAAGATAAACTTGTTTGGCTCAGATGGTGTCCAGCATGTGTGGCAGTGCCCTGGTGAGAAGTACCAAGACAACTGTATCTTGCCTACAGTCAAGCATGGTGGTGGTAGCATCATGGTCTTGGGCTGCATGAGTGTTGCTGGCACTGGGGAGCTGCAGTTCATTGAGGGAAACATGAATTCCAACATGTACTGTGACTTTCTGAAACAGAGCATGATCCCCTCCCTTCGAAAACTTGGCCTCATGGCAGTTTTCCAACAGGATAACGACCCCAAACACAACCTCCAAGATGACAACTGCCTTGCTGAGGAAGCTGAAGGTAAAGGTGATGGACTAAACCCAATTGAGCACCTGTGGCGCATTTTCAAGTGGAAGGTGGAGCAGTTCAAGGTGTCTAACATCCACCAGCTCCGTGATGTCATCATGGAGGAGTGGAAGAGGATTCCAGTAGCAACCTGTGCAGCTCTGGTGAATTCCATGCCCAGGAGGGTTAAGGCAGTGATAATAATGGTGGTCACACAAAATATTGACACTTTGGGCACAATTTGGACATGTTCACTGTGGGGTGTACTCACTTATGTTGCCAGCCATTTAGACATTAATGACTGTGTGTTGAGTTATTTTAAGAAGACCAAAAATCTACACTGCTATACAAGTTGTACACTGACTACTCTAAGTTATATCCAAGTTTTATTTCTATAGTGTTGTCCCATGAAAAGATATAATAAAATATTTGCAGAAATGTGAGGGGTGTACTCACTTTTGTGATACACTGTATATATATACACACAGTCATGCGAAAAAGTTAGGACTGTCAGTGCTTGCCAGGTAGAGAGGTCCGGGTCTTTTCTGTGTGGAGTTTGCATGTTCACCCCATGTCTGTGTTGGTTTTCTCCAGTTGCCCCAGTTTCCTACCACAGTTTAAAGACATACAGTCAGGTTAATTGGAGATACTAAAGTACCCCCAGGTGTGTGTGTGTGTGTGTGTGTTTTCCCTGTGATGGACTGGCAATCTGTCCAGGCTGGTTCCTGAATTTTGCCCAGTGAATTGTAACCACAGTGACCCTTCATAGTATAAAGCGGTGGTAAAACACAATGATTAAATAAATGAATTAAAATCAACACCAGTAGCAAGCAGCTTCAGTGCCCTATTCACATTTTAACACTGTTCACTTAGCAGTTACAATATCTACTTGAATATGTGTAATTACAGTCACCACCACTTAATATAACATATTATCATAAAGTCATATAAGTCTATAATAGTAATGACCCTGAAGCCAGTACAGAGAACAAGCCTTTGATTAAATAAAGAGGAGACTTCATTAAGACCTAATGTACATAATATCCTTTCTGATTATCAAGCCCAAGTGTGCCAAGTGTGCTAGTAATTGGGTTTTTTCTTCACATTTAAGACGCATTACTTATTGCATAGAGTTCAATCTTAACAGATTTATGCAACAGAAATGTCTTCAGATAAGTAAATAAGTTATTATTACTATCCAGAGAACAGTAATCTGAGGAATTCACGTTGTTTTAAGTTTGTATTACTTATTGCTACTGCATCAACTACTAAAACTTTTACTACTACAGCTACTGTTACTATAACAACAATAACTCCAATAAGTGCTAGTACTATTACTGTTAGTAATACTACAACAACAACTACAACATCTATTACTACAGCTACTGCTTCTTTAACAATACTACTACAACTGACTGCACCTACTACTGCTATTACTACTACTACATCTACTACGACTAGAGATGCACCTACTACTAATACTACTACTACTACAGCTACTACAACAACTATAGCTGCCACTACTACTGCTTCTTTAACAATACTACTAATACTACTTATACTACTACAACTATGGCTGCAACTACTACTACAGCTACTGCTTCTTTAACACTACTACTATTACTACTACTACTACTACAGCTGCACTTACTACTGCTACTACTACTTCTACTACTACTAATACTGCATCTACTACAAGTACAGATGCAACTACTACTACTACTACAGCTTCTTTAACAATACTAATACTACTACTACTACAGCTACTACAACAACTATAGCTGCCACTACTACTGCTTCTTTAACAATACTACTAATACTACTTATACTACTACAACTATGGCTGCACATACTACTACTACTGCTGCTGCTACTACTACATCTACAGATGCACCTACTACTACTACTACTACTACTACAACTATAGCTGCAACTACTACTACAGCTACTGCTTCTTTAACACTACTACTACTACTACTACTACTACTACAGCTGCACTTACTACTGCTACTACTACTTCTACTACTACTAATACTGCATCTACTACAAGTACAGATGCAACTACTACTACTACTACAGCTTCTTTAACAATACTACTACTACTACTACTACTACAACTACTAATACTACATCTACTACAGCTACATATGTACCTACTACTACAGCTACTACAACAACTATAGCTGCAACTACTACTACTACAGCTACTGCTTCTTTAACACTACTACTACTACTACTACTACTACTACTACTACAGCTGCACTTACTACTGCTACTACTACTTCTACTACTACTAATACTGCATCTACTACAAGTACAGATGCAACTACTACTACTACTACAGCTTCTTTAACAATACTACTACTACTACTACTACTACAACTACTAATACTACATCTACTACAGCTACATATGTACCTACTACTACAGCTACTACAACAACTATAGCTGCAACTACTACTACTACAGCTACTGCTTATTTAACACTACTACTACCACTACTACTATGGCTGCACCTACTTTTACTACTACTACTAATACTGCATCTACTACAAGTACAGATGCACCTACTACTACTACTACTACTACAGCTACTGCTTCTTTAACAATACTACTACTACTACTACTAATACTACTACCACTGCTGCTGTTACTACTAATACTACAACTACAGATGCACCCACTATTACTACTACTGCTGCTTCTTTAACAATACTACTACTACTAATACTACTACTACTGCTGCTGCTACTACTAATACTACAACTACAGATGCACCCAATATTACTACTACTACAGCTACTGCTTCTTTAAAAATACTACTACAAGAACAACTATGGCTGCACCTACTACTACTACTACTACTACTACTACTGCTGCTTCTTTAACAATACTACACCTACTGCTGCTACTACTAATAGTACATCTACTACAACTACAGATGCACCTACTACTACTACAGCTAATACAACAACTATAGCTGCAACTACTACTACTACTTATACTACTGCTGCACCTGGTACTATTACTAAAAATAATACTACTGTCACTACAACCTTGACTACTGCTGCATTTAGTAGTATTACTATTAATACTAATACTACTGCCACTTAAACCATTACTGTTGCACTTAGTACTACTACTAATACTACTGCTACTACAACCAATACTGCTGCTACTACTACTCCTACTACTACAACAGCTGTTACTGATTTTGCTAGTTCTACTACTACTGCTTAATTATTACCATCATATCATTTTCATGTTTTTTTCCCACCGCTTTTATAATGGCAGGGGGATGCCCCCCTACCCTTACATAAATCATGAACAATCATGTCTGTATTTAGATGCCAGGTCAGCCAATAGCACAGCTGGGGATTTAAACTCTGGAACCCAGCAGTAGTTGACTAATATAATTTACTGCTGTGCCATCCAAGCACCCTTATTACCCTTGTTATTGTTGCTGATGTAAATGACTATTATAATTATTATCATAGTAGCACAGAACCACACACTCAATACCTGGTACCACCTGCTAAAACATCTTAAAGCAGCAGATCGACAGCAAATGCTTCAGGGAAAGCAGAATAAGGCCAGGGGGACAATGAGTCATGTCAGTGGTAAATAAATAACTAATAATAATAATAATAATAATGTTTTAACATGGTTACAAATAGCTTTAGTGTGGACTAATCAATAATTATAATTATGTAGGTTTACTGTATGTATACTGTTTAAGCAGCAGCTACACAAAGTAAAACAAAATATGAATTGCTTAGTGATATTTAAAATACACTAAGGTAAATTATTTACCATGTTATTGCTAGTTTATTGGTGGTACAGGATGCCTGGATGCCTGAGAATTTATTACAGGGCTTTATCTATAGGACTTCAACAACAACAACAAATAATAATAATAATAATAATAATAATAATAAAGTAAAATATAATATAATAATAAATAAAATATAAATTATTGACCAAATAGGTCTAAATAAAATGACAAAAATAAAATAAATAAAATAAAAAAATAAATAATAATAATAGTAATAATAATAATAAAGTAAAATATAATATAATAATAAATAAAAAATAAATTATTGACTAAATGGGTCTAAATAAAATGACAAAAATAATAATAGTAATAATAATAATAATAATAATATTAATAAAGTAAAATATAATATAATAATACATAAAATATAAATGATTGACTAAAGGGGTGACAAAATAAAATAAATAAATAAATAATAATAATAACTAATAAAAAAAAATTCTTATAATAGATAAAATGTGATTTTCTTAGGTGTCAGGCATTGAAAGATGTAATATGTATGTACAGAACAGCATTTTAGACTGCACTCTATTTTACCATTCATCATCAGAGCTTATTGTGTTTTGCTTTCCACATGCATACCATTACTTAAGCTTCAAACTAAGTGGAATATACAGTTATGGACTTCTTTACCATCATCAGCTTTTTCTCAAAACACACACTATATATATTAGGATTTCTTAAATGCTTGTATATAAGTATAGTGTGAACAGATGCTTAAGCAATGAAATACTGTTTAATTATGAGTAACACATGATAACACCTGACTTTGATTGTTCTGTTGCTTTTATTTAAGTATTGCAAGACAAAGAATAAGGTGGCATGGTGATTTGGTGGGTAGCACTATGAGTGGAGTTTGCTTGTTGTGTCTGTGTGGGTTTCGTCCGGAAGCTCCAGTTTTCTTCCACAGTCCAAAAACATGCAGTTAGGTTAATTGGAGATTGCCCTATTGCCCAAGTGTGAGTGCCCTGTGACGAAATAAAGGTAGGTCTAGTAATCGAAAGGTCGCTGGTTCAAGCCTCACCACTGCCAGGTTGCAACAGTTGGGCCCTGGAACAAGGCTCTTAACCCTCAATTGCTTAGACTGTATATTGTCACAGTACTGTAAGTTGCTTTGGATAAAAGCGTCCGTGTAGAGCTAGTCGGTTGCTGGTTGAAGCCCCACCACTGCCAGGTTCCTACTTTTGGGCCCCTGAGCAAGGCCCTTAACCCTCAATTGCTTAGATTGTATACTGTAATAGCACTGTAAGTTGTTGTGGATAAAGGCATCTGCCTTTATGTGGCGCCCTGTCCTAGTTTTTATTGTTTATTAGGATTTTAACGTCATGTTTTACACTCTTTGGTTACATTCATGACAGACACACGGTAGTTACTCGTTACACAAGGTTCATCACTTCTCAAGGTTATATCGAACACAGTCATGGACAATTTTGTATCTCCAATTCACCTCACTTGCATGTTTTTGGACTGTGAGAGGAAACCGGAGCACCCGGAGTAAACCCACGCAGGCACAGGGAGAACATGCAAACTCCACACAGAAAGGCCCCGGACCGCCCCACCTGGGGATCGAACCCAGGACCTTCTTGCTGTGAGGCGACAGTGCTACCCACTTAGCCACCGTGCCGCCCTCCTAGTTTTTAAGTTCAGATGTTGTAGCCACACCGATTGCTAACAGTTATATAAAAAATTTGACAGTGGGACAGTGGTAGCCAAGTGGGTAGAGCTTTGGGCTATCAATTGAAAGGTTAAGAGTTTGATTCACGGCTCTGCCATGCTACCAATGTTGGGTCCTTGAGCAGGGCCCTTCTCTCTCTCTCCTCCGGGGCACCGTACAATAGCTGACCCTGCGCTTTGACCCTGTGCTCTGATCCCAGCTTCCAAACAAGCTAGGGATATGCAAAGAAAGAATTTCGTTGTGTTGTACACCTGTATAAATGTCAAATAAAGGCATTATATTAAATAATTCATACAAATGATAAGCCTCCCTGTGTACAAAGTAAAGTTCATAAAGCCATGACAATAAGTTTTGTTTTGTGTGGGCAGTGGCAGGGATAGGTATTAGACTTTTAATGGAACAGTGCTGATTTACGCCGCACCACCACCTAGTTGCCACAGTTGGCAGTCCCAATTTTAAGACGCTTTAGATATAATTGTCTGCTAAATGCAATGAAAACAACAGGCCTGCACACAGTTCTGACCTTAACCCCAATAATCACCTTTGGTTGGACCTAAAGCCTTCTTATTCAGCATTAATGCTTAAACTTACAAATGATCTTGTGACAAACTGTGCATAAATTCAAACAGAAACACTTCAAACTATTGTGGATCTCCAACCCAGAGGAGTAAAACCAAGAGAGTGTAGTTACAATGGGGGAGGCTAGTGAATAAAAATACCCATGGCATTTAAGAAATGCTAACAATGTGACCTTCCTAGGGACATGCAGTCAGGTAAAAGCCTCATCTGTCATCATGAAAAGTGAAAAAAATAATAAAAAAAATAATTTACATAATTGTCCACTGGTCTGTGCTATAAATATAATTTCTGTATGATTCTAATAATTTAAATTATTTTTAAAAGTCAAAATCACAGAATTTGTTTATTTCTTGTTTAAATACAGGGAGTCAGTGCCTCATCAGCCACGAACTGAACCGCACATCACTGAATCCTACTATTAGACAAGACTAAAAATAAAATAATAATAAACAATAAATAATAATAATAAATTGAGTTAAATAAAATTAAGTGGATAGACTTAAGTCCATCTGTGCAAACCATTATACATACATTCAGTACATGGAGTAGTGATCTCTTTACCAAGATCAGAAAGACAATCAGTCACCCCATTCTCTAAACTTGGAACGTAAAACTAGAGCTTCCAAGAATTAGAAGTTGCTGGAACACAGGCAACAATCAGGAACATGAGTATATGAGCAGGTGAAACCTACAATGTTTTAAGAGGTTGGTGCACATTAAAATCAGGTTCACACTAAAATCAGCAACTTAATGATCACATGGACAACAAAAAGCAGCAATGAGTAAGCAGTAATGAAGGGCTAATGGCAAGGGTGGACACATGCAGAGATGGTGTATTCATGATTGGACTTCAAAACACTGAGTCTTACAAACACAAGAACTGTGCTAAACACTTCACTAACTGCTATGCTAATTGTTAATTGATAATAAACATAAACACACATGAATCTTGATCCTATATGCTAAGCTACACCCTGCAAGCTAACACAAATGCTCATGCTAAACATGAACTATGACAGCTATGACATGAAACAAGACATGAGTCTCCTAACACACAATTTCAAAACAAGATACCAGTGCTTCACTATAGATTCACTAACCAAGATTACTAAAATATATGCACATTTATTTACTTATTTTTCATTTAGATGTCTGTCTGTCTGTCTGTCTGTCTGTCTGTCTGTCTGTCTGTCTGTCTGTCTGTCTGTCTGTCTGTCTGTCTGTCTGTCTGTCTGTCTGTCTGTCTGTCTGTCTGTCTGTCTGTCTGTCTGTCTTTTTTTAAACTATCAAAACAGCCTCTGCTAAATGAGTGCAGTCCTTAAATAAAACAAGTATTCATCCTGCAATGAGATTCAGCTGTGGATCATTAGCTCTGTTGTCCAATAATCATTAGGGGACGTCAACCTGAAACTATAAGCAAAACCACCCCAACCATGAGCTCCCAGAGACAGGGGCGTGGCACATACACATCAGAAACGAGCTCCGGGAGCACAGACAGGCTGGATTTGTGACAATGGATTTTGTTAACTAGTAAAACAGCTTTTGACAGTTACTGTTGGACCAAAATGTGTCTTTTAATTAATTAGTCATAGAAAAAAGTACAGATGCAGAAATCTAATTAAAATCTACAGGTTCAGCTCCACTTACCATATAGAAGCACTTTGTAGTTCTACAATTACTGACTGTAGTCAATCTGTTTCTCTACATACTTAAGCCTGCTTTCACCCTGCTCTTCAAAGGTCAGGACCACCACAAAGCAGGTATTATTTAGGTGGTGGATGATTTTCAGCACTGCAGTGACACTGACATGGTGGTGGTGTGTTAGTGTGTGTTGTGCTGGTATGAATGGATTAGACACAGCAGCGCTGCTGGAGTTTTCAAATACCGTGTCCACTCACTGTCCACTCTATTACACTCCTACCTAGCTGGTCCACCTTGTAGAGGTAAAGTCAGAGACGATCGCTCATCTATTGCTGCTGTTTGAGTTGGTCATCTTCTAGACGTTCATCAGTGGTCACAGGACGCTGCCCACGGTGCACTGTTGGCTGGATGTTTTTGGTTGGTGGACTATTCTCAGTCCAGCAGTGACAGTGCGGTGTTTAAAAACTCCAGCAGTGCGGCTGTGTCTGATCCACTCATACCAGCACAACACACACTAACACACCACTACCATGTCAGTGTCACTGCATTGCTGAGAATAATCCACCACCTAAATATTACCTGTAGTGGTCCTGTGGGGTTCCTGACCATTGAAGAACAGGGTGAAAGCAGGCTAAAAAAGTATACAGAGAAACAGATGGACGACAGTCATTAATTGTAGAACTACAAAGTGCTTCTATATGATAAGTGGAGCTGAGTGTAGAAACAAGGAGGTGGTCATAATGTTATGCCTGATCGATGTACATGTCCCACGTTTGTGTAAATTAACCTTTTGACTTTAACTGAACATATTTAGGAGTAGTTTAATTATCGCATGTTTGTTTGGCCAACAGTGACTCTGTGTTGGTGATTTACAGGCTTAAAAAAACAATCTTTTGCATTGTCTTGTTGAGAAATGCATGGACGTCCCTGGAAAAGATGACGTCTTGAAGGCAGCATATGTTGCTCTAAGATCTCAATGTATTTTTCTGCATTAATGCTGCATCACAGAAGTGTAAATGATCTTTGCCAAGGGCACTGACACAGCCCCATACCATGACAGACCCTGGCTTTTGGACTTGTTGCTGATAACAGTCTGGATGGTCCTTTCCGTCTTTGGTCCGGAGCACACAGTGTCCAATGCTGATTCATCTGACCACAATACACGTTTCCACTGTGTGATGGTCTATCCTAGATGCCTCAGAGCCCAGAGAAGTCGACGCCGCTTCTGGACATGGTTAACATAAGTCTTATTTTTTTGCACAGTAAAGTTTTAAGTGGCATTTGTGCATGTAACTCTGTATTGTAGTGCTTGACAAAGGTTTGCCAAAGTAATCCCTCACCCATGTGGTTATATCAGCTATTGTTGAGTGGCGGTTCTTGATGCAATGCCGTCTGAGGGATCGAAGATCACAGGCGTTCAGCTTAAGTTTGGGCCCTTGTCCTGTACGCACTGAAATTCCTCTCGATTCATTGAATGGTTTAATGACATTATGCACTGTAGAGAGAGAAATATGCAAATCCCTTCCAATCTTTCTTTGAGGTACATTGTTTTTGAACATTTCAATAATGTTCTCACGCATTTGTTGACAAACTGGAGATCCTCTGATCATCTTTGCTCATCAAAGACTCAGCCTGTCCTGGATGCTGCTTTTGTACCAAACCATGATTACAATCACCTGTTTGGAATCACATGATTATTCAGTTTTTTCACCTCATTACTAGCCCTAAATTGACCCCGTCCCAACTTTTTTTTTTGGAATGTGTTGCAGGCCTGAAATGCAGGAATGGATGTTTATTAATAAATGAAGTAAAGTTGAGCAGCTAAAACATGAAATATCTTGGGTTCAAACTGTCTGTAATAACATAAAAGTCAAAGTAAATGTAAGGAACACTGCATTGTTATTGTATTTGCATTTTCCATACTGTCTTAACTCTTTCTGATTTGGGGTTGTACTTTATACACCACTGTATCAATCTGCTGGTCACTAACACAAGGGTCTGAGCAAGATTTAATCATTGTAATAGTTATGATTAAGACCTAGGCGTTGATGTTTAAACTATTGAAATGACTCGGTAACAATAGTGCTGACAATTTTCTTCTCACCCTCATTTGTTATTTCACATTCTTTAATGAGTTACATTAGCCGGAAAATAGCATTCACGGGATTTTATTATGCCTGTTTATTATTGTGGCTTTAAGC